>NC_073304.1:18482048-18782048 GCF_027595985.1 Sorex araneus | reverse complement strand
AGAGAACCTTGTAAGCGAGTCATTAAAAAATGCTATTGCTCTAAAAACTAAGGAAGAATTTATAGCAAGACAGGCCCAACTTTAAAAAGAAGATAAAGTCCAAGTCAACACTCATAACACACATCTTAGAACTCTGTAGAAGGGATAACAAACAAATCCAAAAGGTAGCAATAAGGAAATAAAATTATAGCAGAAATCAACAATATAGAATCCAAGAAAGCAATTAAAAAATAATGAAACCAGGAGACAGTTCTTCAAAAAGAATTAACAAAAGATATAAATATCATAGATAGACTCATAAGGAAAAAAGAGAAAATATGCAAATAAATCAGATTAGAGATGAAAAGGGAGAAATTGCAATGGATCCTTCAAAAATTCCAAATATAATAAGAGATTACTATGAACAACTTCATTTTCTTATGCTGGAGAACCTAGAAGAAATTGAGATTCTTAGAGTCATATAACACTCCAATACTACAAAAGGAAGAAGCAGAAATCCTAACAGGCAAATTAGAAGTAAGGAAATTCAAACAATAATTAAAAATCTCCCCAGGAACAGAAGTCCTGGTTCTTGATGGGTTCACTGGTGAGTTCTATTAAACTTTTAAAGATTTACTGCCTATATTCAAAATTATTGAAGGCACTGAATCTTTCCTAACACAGTCTATGCAGACACTTTTAGAAAAGAAAATTACAGACCAATATCCTTGATGAATATTGATGCAAAAATTCTTTGCAAAATCAGAGCTAACTGAATCCAACAACATATCACAAAAGCATGCCCTGATTAAGTAAGATTCCTCTCAGGGATGCAAGGATGGTTCAACCTATGCAAATCAATAAACACAATACACCACATTAATAAAAAGAAAGATAAAAATAATGATGATCATGCCAATTGATGCAGAGAAATCCTTTGAGAGGATCCAAAATCCATTTATTAAAAAAAACCCTCAACAAAATAGGAATAGAAAGAAACTTCCTCAAGATAATAATATTCTTCATCTATAACAGTCCATGGCCGGTGTCATCCTTAATGGTGAAAAACTGAAAGACTTCATCTGAGATCAGGTACAAGACAATGATATCCACACACTTAACTTCTATTCAATATAGATTAGAAGTCCTGACAACAGAAATCATGCAAGAAAAAAAATCAAAGGGGTCCAAATTGAAAAATAAAAATACAAACATGCACACACAGAAAAAAACAAACAAATGAACAAACAAAAACTTCTAGAAGCAATAAGCCAATACAGCAAAGTGATCCATTCCAAAGTCCAAACATCAACATATATTACATTCTTTTATACAAAGAATGAATCATAGGAGAAAGTTATCAAAGTCTCTACCCCATAAAAATAGTATACAAAAACATCAAGTGTCTCGTAATCAGCTTAGAAGAAGACCAGGCAGATCTACATCAAGATAACTTTAAATCACCTATAAAAGATATAGAAGACATTAAGCAATTAAAAAAAAACCATGTTCATGAATTGGAAAAATCAACATTAAAATGATTATCCTACCTAAGCTCTAATATAGATTCAATGCAATCCCCTTTCAAATTCAGACAACGTTCTTTCAGGATCTAGAAATGTCAATTATAAGTGTCTTATGGAATCAGAAAAGAACATGAGTAACCAAAGCCATTGTAAAAAAAAAAAGAAATTGGGAGGTATCTCATTACCCAATTCGGAACTGCATTATAAAGCTATAGTAATAAAAGCTGCATGGTACTGGAATAAAGATAGACTTTATGATCAAAGAATGAAAATCTAATAGCCTATGAAAAAATCATAAATATGAACAGGTAGTTTTTGGTAAGGGAGCCTCATACCACTGGCAAAGTCAATATATCAAAAATAAATCAATGGAACTACATAAAATTGAAAAGTTTGTGCAATATTTGCATTCAACACATCAAATAATCTGATATCCACAATATATAAACTACTCAAAAAGATCAACAACAGCAGAAGATCCCTAAACTTTACCATAAAATGGGGAGAAGAAATGACTACAGATTTCTCAGAGGAAGGTGTCAGTAGGCACATTACAAAATGCTCATTATGACTTATCATCAGAGAAATCAAAATCAACATGACAATGAGATTTCATCTCACATCAGTGAGAATGGCACATATCAAAAATAGTATGAACAATCTGTGTTGGTAGGGATTTGATTAAAAAGAAACTCTCATCCACTCCTCGAGGGCATGTCGTCTAGTAAAACCACAGTGAAAAAGAGTACAGAGATATCTAAATAAACTTGGACTTGAACTGCCTTATATCCCAGCAGTACAACTTTGGGGCATCTACCCCAGGGCATATAAACATTCTCAAAAGGACATGTGCACATCATTATTTATTGCTGCACTCAATAAAATAACTAATACATAGAATCAACCTACGTGTCCAATGATCAAAGAATTATGAAAATGTAGCATATATATATACACACATGTGTGTGTAATGGAATACAATCTCACTTATCTGTGGTATATAGAATGTTAGATGAAAAAGTATAATAAAAGGGGATGCCTAGATCACCCTTGACTCCAGTGCTTCAGGAGGAAAAGGACAGAGAAGGACTAAAATCAAGGGGAAAGAAGAGAACAGGAAGTAATATGTCAATAGGCATCAGGGCTTCAGTTAGACTAGTGATATGGGTAAGTGGTATAACCATATTTCCAAAACACAGACTCAACAGCACTGAAAACATGAGACCCAAGAGACAGACACTGAAACTTTGTAATATACCTGTCAAGTTGACAGGTGGTGATGGGCTGGGGGTTGAATTGAGAGGGATTATAGGAATACAGGTGGAGGGATTAGTGTTGAAATAATACACGCCTAAAACTCAACTATAAATAACTTTGATTTGAAAACACAGTGTTTAGTTAAAAAATCAATTAAAAATATGCAATTAAAAGAAATAAATTAGTCTCTAAGGTCAAAAAATTATTTGACCTCAAAAAATGAGCTCTCTTCATTACTCTTAAAGGACATTCATGCAATTGAAATGATGTGGTTAATAAACTAATGAGGATTTACTGATCAGCATTTATTTTTAAGTGAGACTTTGTTGCAATAGAATATTTTATAGTCCATGAAATAATTTAATTATCTTTACTCTTTTCACTTAGATTTCTAGACAACTTTAGGCAAAAGAGTAGGGACATATGTTGCTAAGTGAAACAGTAAAAGCATCATTTTATCTGAACCCAACATAGTTTGTAGTAATTTTGCACAAAAACTTTAAGTAGAATTTCAGAAGCTATATTTAGGAATACCATGACTTGTTTTAAATATTATAATAATGTATTTTGGAGGTTCAGAAAAATAACACAGTAGATAAGGCACTTGTCTTGCTTATGAGTGACCTGGATTTAATCCCAGGCACATTATATTCCTGAGAGCAGAGCAAGAAAAAAACCCTGAGCACGGTGTGTATGACCTCATAATAAAAACAAGCAAAAAGAATATATTTTTGCTGTCTTAATGAATAGACGTTTAAAAGTTGGATTTATGGGAGTTTCTGTTCTCATAGTTTATTCTCAAGGAATAAGAGGGAGAACTCTTGAATTCTATAAAGAAGCAATGTCTGCATATCAGCCCTGGTGCTCATATAGAGACAGCTAAAATACTCTAGACATTTATTTTGCTTTTCTTTTAATCAACATAATAAAATTTTTATTTTATTTCAGCTGATTCATTTTTATTTTCCTATGATACCTGATGATGTTCAGGAAATACTCCTAGCACTGTGCTCTACAGTGGTCCCTCGTGTGCTCAGGGGATCATGTGATGCTGGGAGTCAACCAAGCTTCCACATGGAGAATAGAGCTAATCCCTTTGAGCTACCCCTTTGACATTAGAATGTTTTATTTAATAATATATTTTTAAAATTTTATTGAAGGTCTTAACTCCCAAATTGCTTTTTCTATTTATTTTTCTAGTTTTATAGCAATGAAAATGAACTCTAACTGACTTCACATTTCATCTATCTACTAGGTATTCTGGAGAAGTCCTCTTGGAGTCTCAGTTATAATAACATCTTATCAAAAAAGTTCCAGACTAAAAGTGATTTTGGAACAGCTTCATTTTCATCCAGCGAATCTTTTAAGAACATCCTTTTATGTACAAATGTTGTGCATTGAAATTTTTCTGCTAAATCTGTAAGCAGAATGATAAAAGTTTACCTTTGTAATATCTAAATTAAAGGAAGAGGGGTCAGAGAGATAGTGTCGTCGTTAAGGTGCTTGATTTGAACACAGCCAACCCCAGTTTGATCCACAGCAGAACATATTAAGTGCACCCCTAATTGAATTAATTAATAAATATAAAAATAATTAATTAATAAATATAAAAATAAAAGATATATAAAGGAGGAAGAAAACTAAGTAGAGGAGAAGAAAATGAAGAAGTCATTTGGAAGCGTTGGAAGTGTTTTCATAAACTGACAAAAGTAAACCAAACTATATTGGCATTTTGATCTATTGCAACCAATGATTTGTATTATAATATCATAACAATATAATAACATAACAATATAATAAGAATTATATATGCTGTAGTGTAAAAAACTAAAGCTCGCCGAGGGGCGAGTGCACTCTCGGGCTCTCCGGGAGGCTCTGTCTCACCGCCCACGTTCGGTGCCCTGGAACCACAGTGTGTGGACTGGATCGGGACGGCCAGTGGTCAAGGACAGGCGAAGGAAGAACGAGGACCAAGCTGGTTGCTGATTAGGTACCGTTTATTCAATCTTCCATCTTTCTCATCTCCCGCACTCCCAGCTCCGGCCTCGGTCTCTCTCTGGATCAACTGCCGCTTCTCCCTGGCTTCTCTGTCTCCTCCTCCTTCTCTCTCCCCCCCTTGCCTTCTAGGCTACACCCAGCCAGGTAGCAAAATCAACAGAAGAAAGCCCTTCCTGAGGGCAGGGCATTCCAAAGCCCTTCCTGACTGCCAGTAGGCAAAATACCTCTTAAGGGTTTTTTCTCCTCTCCCCATTCCAAACACTCATTAACATCTTAATACTAGTTATTTTTGCATGGACATAGCAAGAGATACATTGAGGCTTGCAGGGCAGCTCTCCTGGCAACTTCTAGCCACAGGCTCAGACTACAGCACTCAGGCCAGATTAATCATTCCTCACCCTAGCAGGGTCTGAATCTAGTTATCACTGTTTGGATCATGACAACATTTGTCCATGACCAAGCTCTTAACTTATAGTTAAGCATTAGGCACTTTGGACAGGCCCATCTCGATGCCAGGGTAGCACACAACTCAACACTTGCCCTGGGTCCGTCTCGTCCCACGTCGTCGGGACCCTGCTTTTGGGGATGCTAGGAAGTAAGGGCAGCTGAGGCTTAGGTCAAGAGAACAGATGCCCTTGAGGAAAATATCATGTAGAGTCAAATGACTCCCAGGTTACAAAAGCATAGCATTTGTTAAGTCTTCCTGTGTCCATACAAAAAGGACTTGCTCTGAATAAACTATGCAAAGGACTCAAGGAGAAGAGAAAAACATTATTTACAAGTCAACAGAACACTAAGAAAGAAGCTACAAATAAACACAGAGGAATGGGAGCACTTTGACGGTAGTAACCCAATAAACCTAAGCTACCCGAAGCTATGTTTTCCTACACTGTAGTAAGCAGACTACTTGGATGCCCCCATGGTTTCTTTTCAGCATTGTATAAAGCCTACACAAAATTTTTGAGTAATGAAAGGACTATAATATGGTGAAATATAGTAACTTTTATGATCATATTATATTGTGTCAAATGGAAGATTATCTTATTGCACTCTAACCTAAACAGGTGTGCCCTTTTAAAGCATTGAGTGTTGGCTGGATGAATGGAACAGAAGGTCGGTTGCTTGTCTTGAAAGTGGATAACCTAGATTTGATCTCTGTCTCCCCATTTTATTCTCCAGGCTAAGCCAGGACTGATTCCTGAGCACAGAGCCAGGAGTGAGCCCAGAGCACCACAGGGTGTGGACCAAAAATTGAAAAAGAATAAACATTTTTTTTAATTTCTATGATGATGGTGGCATAGTTAATGCCCACTGTTACGTGAAATAGATGTATAAGAATTTTGAAAAATTATGGCTAAGATAACTTAACTATCTACTCATAACATGAATAAAAATTAATTATCAATCATAATAATGGTTCTGAGAAAATAAATAATGAA
This sequence comes from Sorex araneus, assembly GCF_027595985.1. Taxonomy (NCBI): domain Eukaryota; kingdom Metazoa; phylum Chordata; class Mammalia; order Eulipotyphla; family Soricidae; genus Sorex; species Sorex araneus. The sequence goes on along the minus strand of NC_073304.1, from coordinate 18,775,849 downwards.
TTTAAGGGGAAGTTCTCACACTTTAGCTTTCTGTTCTTTACATGCTTTCTAAAGTTATCTGAATTATTTAATTCACAAAGAGGTAAGGTCCATGGACCAGCAATTTCTACATTTATATTCATGTAATAATCAGTGTACTATTACTAAAGAAAATTTGAAAGCCGTCTGTACCCAGCGTCCCTGTTGGAGATAAGATACATGAGCATTTTCCCTCTATAAAACTCACATTGTGGTCTTAAGTTATTTTGTATCTTCTATTTCCCTCAAAAGATTATCTGTGGTCCAGCCACACAAGCAGGCTGACCATTCATGATGAACTCTATTCTTTAATACTGTAGGTTTCAAAATAATATACATATACATACATACGTATGTATGCATATATATTCATTCTAATAGTGAGAGGGTTTTGTTTTTAATCTGAGATACTTTGTGGTGTTAAGTGTGGGGGGTGATATTCAGGGGGTGATTCTTAGAGGTGCTCAGAAGACAATGGGGTTCTGGAGACTAAATGACTAAATCCAGGCACATCCCACGAAAAGAAGAATTTGCTCCAGTCCTTTGAAATGTATACCTGGCCTGATGAGAATTATTCTTGCTATAGAGACAACACTGTTAATGTATCTGAACATGGCGTTAAATGGTAAGTAATATGACTTTCAATAATAATGATGTTATATATCAGGTTTCTTATTGTGTGTTTTTTTTTTCTTTTTCGTTCTTGTTTTTGAGTTACACCTGACGATGCTCAGAGTTTACTCCTGACTCCGTGCTCAGGGATCACTCATAATAAGATTAGAGGGACCACATGAGATGCCGGGGACGAAACTGGGTAAGATGTATACAAGAAAGTGCCCTGCATGCTATATTATCTCTCCAGACTCTATCTCACCATTATTTACTTTAAAAAATAATATATTAGAATCTGGAGAGACAGTACAGTTGATAGGGCACTTGTCCTGCACAAAGCCAATCCAGGTTCCCCTGCTACGTACATGGCCCTCCAAAACCACCAGGGTTTATCCCTTAATCCAGAACCAAAAGTAGGTCCTGAACATCTCCACTATGTCACCAGAGAAACCAAAACAAAACAACAAGGCATTTATTTCCTTTTGAAGTTTCTTACACCAGTAGATGTCTCTATCATTGGTGTAATGAGATTCTCCATGCATGCACCTCTACAAAGTTGCTTTTGAGTTTTGAGACCACTGTGTGTATTTTGTTTCAGTTTTTTTGTTTTGTATTTTGGGTCACTCTAGGCAATTCTTACAGCATACTATTGATTCTATTCTAAGGGATTACTTCTCTGTAATGCTCACAGGACTATGTGGAATGGTGGGGTTGTGGAGTCAATTATATGCAAGGTAAACTCTCTAAACTTCTGTACGATCTCTCTGGCCTCCTGTTTGTAATTTTGGTAGACAACTTGGCTGAAAAAGAAATGTTAAGTATATAAAAGAGCTAGAAAAATAACATCCTTGTTTCATGTTTTCTTTTCTTATCAGTGTGGGACAAAATGACATATTACATTTTTCCCATATAGAGTTAGCATAGATTATTGACCTTTTGTACATGACTAAGAAGAATCTTGTTCTACAAATACTACCATTGCTCTTATGTAAATCATGGTGTATGCCATACAATTGAAAAATCAATTGTCTCTGAATAACTTAGAGCCCTGATTATATTAAGACACAGATAGTGATGCAAAAAATTCATAAAGCTATTATGCATACATATTGGAATATATTTTCTAACAACAGAAGTTTGAAATTAAAATTACATCTCCATAGATTCACTGATATTTTTATGTTACTTTGTTTCATTTTAATTGGCAATCTTTTCCTCCTACCACCATCTACTACATTACCTAGAAAATTGAGAGACATAGAGATGAAGGAGTTAAGTAAAACAGAGGAATATTTTAATATCATGTAATATATATAAACATACAGTATAGTATACATTATCTTTCCACATATTTATCCATATTTTATCTTGATGTATAAAAATAATTCAAGAAATTTAATCATAGAGTCACTGTATATCTTACTCTCATTAGGGAGTTTTTTTAATCCTTTGCCCTATGGATTACAAATAAAGATGCCATTTTAACTTTTCTAGCATTTTATTAATTTAGCCAGCCATTAATATCTAACTTTTTAAAGTAGTAGCAATTTATAAAATCTTGGTAATGGTCATTTGATGCAAATATTCCTCAATTCACTTTACAATAATAGGTTGAGTATAAAAATACTAATATTAATAATTTTTATTAATAAATTTATTATTAAAATATTAATAATTTTTTCACATATGAAAGCATAGTCTTTGAGTTTGGTTAAAGGGGCATTTTAAAAGGCCCTTAAGCTTGACACAAATTGAAATCTTAAGATAATAAGCAAAACACAACTGAAGTCTACTCCCTTCACCTGGTACTTATTTCCTGATGTTTATCTTATTACCTATAGGTTCTGATTCTTTGGAGTTAGGTTAAGGGAGATATAAGTTCTTATTTGTCTGACTCCTAGATGAAAATCTAATTTTGGCATTTTCTGATATTGGCAGGTGTTTAATATCTTTAATCTAAGTTAGACCTAAACATCTTCATGGATTTTCTAGAGAGCCAATCATTCCTCTCCATACTACTTATGTCCTTAGTTTTCAGAAGGGTAGTTGACAACGAAGGCCAGTTCTCAGAAGTTCCTTACTCTGGCTCAGCCTTAAGGCATTCCTCATTGATTTCTCTCTCCTTCTATTGAATTTGTTCACTTTTCTCAAGAGTTTTCCTAAATAGATTTTTTTTAACGTGGTATGTCTCACAGATAATTCTCTTGCAGTCTAGGGAGGGTAAAATACAGAATAATATGCTAAAATTTAACCTCAGAGAAGGAAGATAATTTTTTTTTTTGCTTTTTCGGTCACACCTGGCTATGCACAGGGGTTACACCTGGCTTTGCACTCAGGAATTACTCCTGTCAGTACTCAGGGGACCATATGTGATGCTGGGAATTGAACCCGGGTCGGCAGCATGCAAGGCAAATGCCCTACCCATTGTGCTATCTTTCTAGCCCTGGAAATTTTGTATGTGTCAAATATTACATTGAAAACGTTTATATTAAGTATATATTTTTTGCTACCTCAAATTCAAATTTAATTGATAACTATAAATCTATTTTCTAAGTCTGACAACCCTCATCCTAAGATATATATTAACTCAATCTTTGTCTGAACAAATTTCAGTGCAGATCTGAAAAAATGGTTCCATATGCTCTATCTTTGGTGCTCCTGTCTTTCAGCATTAGATTTCCTAGACTAGAATCAGATTCCTACAAATTCCAAGGAGCTCTTTGTTTTCATTTTGGGGAGGCTACACCAGAGGCATGCTCAGGACTCACTTCTGGCTCCACTCCAGGAATCACTCCTGGTAGGCTCAGGGGGCCATATCGAGTGCCGGAATGAGTGACATGCAAGTGTCCTACCTGCTGTAATATTGCTCTGGTCCCAGAAATAGAAATTAAATCCTTAAGAATGAACTTTTAAATCTCTGAAAGGAGATTCTATTCCAATGGTGAGTGAAACAAGACTGAAGAGAAATAAATGGAAGTACCATTTTATTTTTTAATTACACATAAAATTCCCAAATTCCTTTCCATGGAAACCATTCAAAGAAATGGGTTTAAATGACAAGAGCAAGTCTAATATTAAAACTTATTGTTTTAAGTGTCCTCAAAATCTCAGGCAAATCTAAAGGTAGGCAGGTTCAAGGAAGAATTGGAAAGATCTCTGCTATGAAAACGAGGAATACTCTGATCTGTGACCTCGCTTGGCCCTTGTTCTTAGAGTAAAGAAAAAGCCTGGAAATCAGTATCTCTGTCAACCCTAGAGAGAAATGCAACAGACTCATGCATGTCACTAGGCCACCATTCCAGACTAGAGGCCAGAGACCATCTCCAGCTCACTCTGCTAACCTGATCTTTCCATCCCTGCATGGACCAAGTGAGGGTAACCCTTCATGATGGAGAAAATATTAAAGTCTCTCTTAATTTGAATCTCTAGTCCTTAACCAGTTCCCCTCGCTTTTCAGCAAATAAGGGATACCCTCGACTGCGAATTCACTAATGTTGCTGTTTATGCAAAATAGCAAGCCAAGCTTATTAAAAGTAAACCATTTGGTCGAAGTGGAGAGAAACTTTTTTGTTTGTTTCAGGAACTTGCCTTTTTGTAGAAATCAGTTTTCAGTTCTTTGGAGGTGTTCAACTTTCTGCAGTTTTGTGACTGTAATACCTCTTTTAAGGGACAAATAAACCAAATTTCCAAGAATTTAGGATATGTACATATTCGTGAAAGTTCAACTCTGTCCAAATGTTAAAAATAGTTTTTATCAAACTAGAAAGCAACTGATGTTTCTTTCAGGATGGCAGGATTATGTAGTCTTTGTATCCTCAACCAAAATTCAGCTGGGTCACACTAAAATCCCAATAATCTGGATTCCCTTCCAATCAAGTCCTGCCCATACGGAAGGGACCTTATCCTGTTATCGTAAGCACCACCACTGCTGTAAAACTAAAGGAAATCACTAGTTAGTTCATATCTCCAGGATAAAACTAACCTTATAAATGACCAGACTTCACAGAGAGCATATCAAACTATTGCCATGAATTCATCAAACACTATGAAATGTGAAACCCAATACTGAATGCTAAGTCTGTAAACATTGCATCACTGTATCACTGTCATCCCATTGCTCATTGATGTGCTCGAGCAGGCACCAGTAACGTCTCCATTGTAAGACTTGTTGTTACTGTTTTTGGTGTATCGAATATGCCACAGGTAGCCTGCCAGGCTCTGCCGTGCGGGCAGGATACTCTTGATAGCTTGCTGAACTCTCTGAGAGAGACCAAGGAATGGAACCCGGGTTGGTCACGTGCAAGGCAAATGCCCTACCCGCTGTGCTACAACAGGGAATCCCAGGCAGTATAATTTGGAGCACTCAGGAGTACCTGCTTTAGGTGTGCTGGGACTGAATCTGTACACCAGCCCACCATGGACCTGTGAGCATGGTGCCTTCTGAGTATCAGAGAACTTAGCAACTCCACATGCTCAACCCCTGTAATGAACCCGTTGGTCCAGTGTGCTGAGTAATGCCTCAAGTAGCAGGAAACCCCCTGAGCACTGCTTACAAGAAACTCCCTCCCACCCCCCAAATATGTGCATATTGGAGGTTAAAATGAATGGTTCTGTAAAAGAGTATACAAATAAAATAAGTAAGGAAGTGGAAGGCAACTCTAGATGTTTTTACAACATATTTGCTTTTAGAGTAGGATTCTAAAAATAAAATAACCTGGTGCAGCAGCAAAATTATCTCCTACTCATTATGAAAATTATGGTAGTTATTGATTGGGTTGGAGCAATAGCGCAGTGGGTAGGGCATTCACCTTGCATGTGGCCAACCCAGGTTAGATTCCTCCACCCTTCTTGGAGAGCCTAGCAAGCTACCAAGAGTATCTCGCCCTCACGGCAGAGCCTGGCAAGCTACCGAGAGTATCTCGCCCTCACAGCAGAGCCTGGCAAGCTTCCCATGGCATATTTGATATGCCAAACACAGTAACAACAAGTCTCACAATGGAGACATTACTGGTGCCTGCTCGAGGAAATCGATGAGCAACGGGATGACAGTGACAGTGACAGTGATGGTAGTTATTGATGTCAAGGGTAGCAGTGGATGGTGGTTTAGCTGGAACTTTGGTAGTGGATATAGAGAGCATTACACACATATGAAGATGTAACCCTAACTCTAAAATTCTACAATATTGCAAATAAATAATTAGTCAGTTAAGAAACACTTCTCCAAGAGAAATTCCTAAGGCACATCTCTCTATGCTTTAATTAAAAGAGGAGAGAAAAATAAAACAAATATCTCAGGATTCAATTATACTAATAACTTGTTCTAATAATTATAATGATAGAATTATTTGATAATCTTACTTTCTAATTAAAAAGCATTTATCTCTATTCCTTCTCCTCCCCCCATTTTTATATGAAGTAGCATTATAATATTATAAACATTTAAGTTATGCACTATCAAATGCTGTTACATTTTTAAAAAAATATTTATTTATTTTATAAGTTACTTCACAATATTTGATTTACAAGTAATATTCAAACAACAACCCCACCACCATCACACCTTCCCACCATCAAATTAAGGATCTTGCTATCCCAAGCCCCAAGCCCTGTCCAAAAACACAAACAAAATCATATATTTTGTATTGTTTGTTATGAAGAGTTGCTGAACATGGTTACAAAAAAGTGTTCATATAGAAAACAATGTGAAGATTGTTCTATTTTGGCAGGAGCCATTGAGACATTCTGTAGGATATCACTAACATAACATGTTGTTAAAATTTGGGTGATGTATGCTTTCGTATATATGTCTGAAAATATGCATGTAGGTATATACATATATATACGTATATATATATATATATTTCCCTCTATATTTTGTTGTCTACTGTCTGAACCCAATCAAATATGGTGTGGTAATTATGGAGAATGAGTATAGAGTCTATATGATCTATTCTGTGGCCACTTTTGCAGCTGTGCAGTCCAGGAATATGTTCACTCATATGTGAAGCTCTTATATTCTTAACTATGTATGTGTTCCCTATGTCTCTATTTATGTACTCTCTTCCTCTCCGGTAATCCATAATTAATTTTATAGTATAAAAGTTTATTTTTGCATTACTTGTTTCATCTGTTTTTGTTTCCTCTGGATACCACAGATAAGTGAAATCATATGGTGTTTATCTTTCTTTACCTGATAAATTTCACTATCACATCCTCTAGTTCCATAGATGTTACAAATGGATTTTGTTCATTTAATATTTTTTAGTATCTAATACTATTCTATAATGCATATTTGCCACATATGAATAGATCTTTCTTACCCATTTATCTTTGAAGGATATTTAGGTTACTGCCAGTTCTTCACTGTTGTAAACATCACACTAAACATGTTGTAAACATCACACTAAACATGTTCAGTGTATACATTTTTTGAACTTTGTTTTTCTGAAAAATACCCAGAAGTGAAATAATATGATTATGTGAGGCTTTTATCTTCTTTCTTTCTTTTTCTTTCTTTCTTTCTTTCTTTCTTTCTTTCTTTCTTTCTTTCTTTCTTTCTTTCTTTCTTTCTTTCTTTCTTTCTTTCTTTCTTTCTTTCTTTCTTTCTTTCTTTCTTTCTTTCTTTCTTTCTTTCTTTCTTTCTTTTTCCTTTCTCTCTCTCTTTCTTTCTCTCTCTCTTTCTTTCTCTCTCTCTCTCTTTCTTTCTCTCTTTCTTTATTTCTTTCTGGATCTGAATACTGATTGCCTGCCTGCCTGCCTTCCCTCCCCTTGCTGTTGTCAGGAAGGACTCATTCCTGGCTGTAAGCTCAAGGATCATTTCAGAAGTACTTGGGGAACCATATAGGGTGCCAGGGATTGAACTTCGATTAGCTGTGTGCGAGGAAGTGCCCTACCTGCTGTATATATCTCTTCTTCCTCTAAATGTTTCCTTTTGTCCACATGCTATGTCTGTTTCTTGTCTCTGGGATAATGATTTTCTTACGGGAGGTGATAATTCAGTATTTTGACTTGTACTTCCCTAATGAGACACTGGCTGCCTTTTCATGCCACTGTATGTCTTCTTTAAACAAGTGTCTCCTTATATCTGTTCACTATTTAAGAGTTTTAAAAAATATTGTTTGATGAATTTGCTTTGCTTTGGATATTAACTCCGTGTCAATTGTATTTTGTGCAAATATCTTCTCCATTTAGTACGATGTCTTTTTTGCTTTGTTTGATGCACTTCCTTTTACCGTGCAGTATATTCTTAGTTTAGGTTTTAGTTTGTAATGTTGAACATTTTTAATTTTGTAGTTAATTTTGTTTATTATTATTATTATTGTTATTATTATTATTATTATTATTATTATTTTTGCTTTCCTCCCCTTGTCACTGTTCTCCAGTCCATAATATTGCTGAGCCACTTCAAGGAATATATCACCTCTTTTTTTCTTCTAAATATTTAGTTTCAGGTCCTATATCCAAACCTTTATTCCCCTTCGAATTAACTTTTATATACTGTATTATATTGCAGTTGGGTTTCGTTACATTGCATTTGGTTGTGTACTCTTCGCACTATCACCTACTGATGAGATTCTCCTTATTCCAATGTACTATTTTTATTTTTGATGTGGGTGACAATTTAAGATATATTTAACTGGCCTTTGAATATATCTTTTGTAATCCAACATCATGATCTCTCACAGCTCTGAAATGTTGATTCATATCTGGGAACTCAGACAAATAATTCATTTTAATATCCTTTGTGATCTATTTATTTATCAGTCTCTCTGAATATTATTCCTTACTAACAATTTTATGGATTTTATAATATTTAGGAATCCATTTAATTTACTGGCTGGAGCGATAGCATAGTGGTTGGGCGTTGTCCTTTCACACGGCTGACCCGCGATCGATTCCTCCGCCCCTTTCGGAGAGCCCGGCAAGCTACTGAGAGTACCAAGCTTGCGCAGCAGAGCCTGGCAAGCTATCCGTGTGTTTTGGATATGCAAAAAAACAGTAACAATAAGTCTCTCAATGAGAGATGTTACTGGTGCCCGCTCAAGCAAATCGATGAACAAGGGGAGGACAGTGACAGTGACATATTTTGGTAACTGCATGAGAGGCCTTGTTATGTGTTAATCATGTGATGTTTCAGGAGTGTACCGTAAAGGCAGGAAAAAATACAACTATAAAGTTAAGTTGAGAAAGCAATGTAATATATAAATATTCCAAGAATGCTGGTTTAATGTCACTGACTAAGTAAATGTACTTACATAAATTGAAGAATCTCCATGAATTTTAACTTCCCAATCATTAAAATTGGTTTATGAATATAAACTTACTTCAAGGGTTGAGTATTAAATAAAAATGATTAGTAAAACTTCAGTGTTTTCCATAATTCAAAATACAATGTATTTCTGTATCTTTTTTGACTCTTTTTCTGACTGTAAAAGGGGAATGGATATATGATTAACCCCTTATCAGTGATCTTATTCGAAACTCTGGCACATGTTTTCAGTTATGTGGAAGTAACTTTCTTTATTATGGTCTCATAGCCATCATTTTTTCTCACTAAATTTTTTGTAACATAATCTTTCATAACTATATGTATGATAATTTATATGTATATTAAATGAACAGTATTTGAAAGATATAATTAGTACTTACAGCATGGTTGAATACTAAGGTTATCATTTTATGATTTTTGAAACATATTATGTCTTATAGCTTCCAGATAGTATTTATTCAAAGTAAAATTATCACTGAAAAAACTAAGAAAACTGTATAGTAAGACAGGTACAAACTCATTGTCGCATTGAGAGACAAAAGCTCTTCCTCCTACGATGAGATTTTATTATAATAGGTCAGATATATATGCCAGATATTTAAAAGTTCAGGTAATTATATGTGGTTCTAACAGGTGCCATTTAATTTCCTTCACTTTATTCTAATATTCTAAGTGACAGTCAGAAATTTCATTAAATTGTCATGTATTTAAATAGTTCCAATGTCAGTTCTTCACTGTGTATTTTGAAGTAAATTAAGTTCTGAATTGGAGTTTTAAAATTAAGATTGTGATTTTTTTCAATTGATTGTGCAACATCTATATTCTTGACCTTATTTACTATAGTATGTGTGTGTATACTACATCTACCTAAAGGTTTTTGAGAACTTTTCATCACTGATCACTATATATATGTATATATACATACATATATACATATATGTATATATGCATACACATGTATATATACATATATACATATATATACTTGTAATAACTCCAAGATCATATGGACAAAGGGCTGACTCCAGGTTGAAAATGCAGTTATGAGCAAGCAATTATACAAGATAATAGCTTGTATAATTGTATCACTGTATCACAGTTTCACTGTCATCCTGCTGTTCATGGATTTACTCGAGTGGGCGGCAGTAACTTCTCCGTTCGTCCCAGCCCTGAGATTTTAGCAGCCTCTCCTTACTTGATTTTCCCAATGGTTGGAGGCTCTTTCAGGGTCAGGGGAATGAGACCTATTATTGTTACTGTTTTTGGCATATTGAACATGCCACAGGGAGCTTGCCTGGCTCTTCCTTTCAGGCAGGATACTCTCGGTAGCTGGCCAGCCTCTCCGAGAGGCATAGATAGATAGATAGATAGATAGATAGATAGATAGATAGATAGATAGATAGATGTATATATACATATATATTTTTCCCTCTATGATTTTATAGAAAGTGGGTAGGGAGTGTCTTATGATGTGTCGCACGGCCTTGCAGTCCAGGAATATGTTCACTCACGCGTGAGGCTCAGCCCTAGCATGTGGAAAGTGGCCTGGAGCGTGGCAGTGGTTGGGTAGTAGAGGTCAGCTGCTGGCGCTGGGTCCTTGGGGCAGGGATGGCTCTCACCTGTCACCCTCTGGGGTGCCCTGAATAGAAACAGCCTCTAGTGTGGAGTCTGGTGGCATGGTTATGGGAGCCTCAATTTATGCTCTCTTCCAGGAGAAGCAGCTGTGAGTTCTGGAGGGTGGCTGATGAGATTATCTGGTGCCAGCAGGAGGTGACTTATGGGTGTGACCCCTGGATCTTGCATATTTTCCTAAATGTAAGGAAACATCTTTAGAATCAAAACATATTTTCTATAGATAAATATGGATTTAAATAAAAATATATGGTACATATATATGTACAGAGAGAAAGAGAAGTTGAAAGAGTGGTGTCAATATATATATTATAAAATATATGTTATATATATGCATACACACACAAACACATACACAACTCAGTAAATCAATGCTGAGTCCATACTTACATTTTAACTGCCTACTTACATTTAAGCCCTTTTCTTAGTGACCTAATATTTGCCTTCTAATGTGAAAACTTTGTTGTTCTAACAGTAATTGCAATCTCCCTAAGACAAGTTTTCTTGCTTACTATTCCTCAATTGTAAGCAATAAATGAGGTAATGCTTAAAGCAAAGTGCTTTCAAACCAATAACACATTATATAGCTTATGAGTTATTATTGCTATTATTATTTATTACTTGTTTTTTATGATCTAGAAGCCTGATTTCCTCCACAAAACCTTTCCTCCCCAATGGAGGTCACCCTGATCAATCTTTTTTCTAACAACCCATAGGAGATATGGCACTTCTTATTTCCACTTAATATGACTCATGGCTCAAAGCAGAGTGCCAGTTCAGCAGGAGGAGAAACCAAATGTTATTTGTCATTGAATCTCTCACAGTCTGAAGCAAGGTTCGACACAGAGGAAGATGAATGTGTATTTGTTGATCATTTTGTAATATTCAGCTGCCAGTTACAACCTTTCAATAAGCAAGTCACTCATTTAAACAGCTACATTACACACATCAACACAGCTCTTGTGGTTTGTTTTTTATTTGCAACTTTCAGGAAGTTTTTGATAGATAACCAATATGCAAACTAAAAATAAAACTGCATTTTATCACACATCTGCTGTTTATGTGATATGCTAGACATGAGTATAATTTTATTATTCTCTTGTACCATTACTGCAATTTCTATTCTTATTCTAATTAAAATTCTACCCAATATACACTTTGTGATTCTTTTTCTTCAACTCAGACTATCCAATGTCTAAGTGTGGGTAAAATTGGCTCAAATGAAAATAGTTCATTAGTATTATTTTGTTCCAAAAACTTTCCATCTTAAATGAGTAAGCACTATTTTAAAATAAAAATCTACGCAGGTCATTTCATTCTTGCTTATACATTTTTTATTTAATAAGGAACTTATGAAACCAGACATTGTATTTTATATTACAACATCCCAGAGGCCTTCATGGCATTATAACCTCTTTCCTGTTTAATTTTCAATCCATTTTACAGTCACTCCTTCCTATTGCCAAAACTAATAAATAATACTTTCAATATGTAAATACTGATATTTAAAATAATAGAATTTCTTTTGTAAAAAGAATTGCTAAGAGTCACTGCATATGAACATCTCATCTTTGAAAACTATTTCAATAACTCTGATTTTTTTTTAAATTTTAAAGTAGGGTCACAGGGTGGAAGTTGCTGTCCTACTCTTACATAAACACAGTACACAGTAGGTGGCTTTCTCACCTATCTAGATTAAATTCAGTTCTGGTTTGGACTGTACCTTTTTTTAAGCAGTCTATAATAGAATAGAAATATTACTAAACTAAAATGACTTCAAACAGTCTTTAATATTTGTCAAGTTGTTTGAGATATTTTTTATGATTTTGTAATAAATATGTAAGTATCTCACAATTTTTAAAAAATGCCAAAAGTCACTATATAATTTACATAGCTCTTACAACTTTAGGAGTTATATTTGTCTATTAATTTTACTTTTTTTTTCTTTGTAGGTCACACCAGAAATGCACAGGGGTTACTCCTGGCTTTGCACTCAGGAATTACTACTGGCAGTGCTCAGGGGATTATATGGGATGCTGGGAATCAAACCCCAGTTACCCTGGCCGCATGCAAGGCAAATGTCCTACCTGCTGTACTATTGCCCTAGATCCAGGCTATTAATTTTAATAGCCTAATTTTAATAGCCTGTTTTTTAGAGTCATCATCTATCGTAGACACACCTATTGGAGATATAGAAACACTGCTCTCTGGTGTTTCTGTAATTTTTAGACAGGGCAATTCTGTATGGTATCAGTTTTAGAGGAAAAGCAAAACAAAACAATCAGAAGTGTGCCGGTTTAGCTACTGAGCATAATATAGTTTTACCTCCAACGAATTTCTTGGTGTTAATCTTTTCATGATATTGTAGTAGAAAGTAGCACAGGTTCATAAATTTTCCTTTATGGATCAATTGCTAAAAGATTATAAATGATGTCTACATGTCAATAGCATTAAGAGGTAAAAACTCAAATGATTATCACCAATGTATGGTTTGTCTATACAAAATAACATAATAGAGACTTTAAGAGCTTAAAAGAACTTTATTTAAGTTCTAACAGCAAAAATTAAGCATCAAATCAGAAATAACAACGCAACTTAAGACAATAAAATTATAGCACAATCTTGAAACTAGTTATACATTTGAAATATTTTTTTTCTTTTCACATTTATTTATTTATTTATTTATTATTAGTTTATTTTTAATTAGAGAGTCATTGTGTTGGGTTTACTGGTGGTGGAGAATGGGCACTGGTGAAGGGATGGGTTATCAAACTTTGTATGGGGGAAACATGAGCACAAAGATGTATGGATCTGTAACTGTACATTTGAAATATTTTTGAGTAAACTTTAAAAATGAGACAGGGTTTGATTAGATGTTTAAAAAATAACTCACAAGTGGCTTACTAAGTAAATTTCTTAGCAAAATTTTATCTTATTTGTGGTCTAATATAGAATTTCTGTAGAAAAATGATACTAATTTTACTTCTGTTTTGAGTTTTGACAAATAGGATTATATTGATCTAATATTTTATGACTTATTTTGAATTCTTAATATGTTAGAATATGATTCTTTTGCTTAAACATTAGATTTTTTTTCTACACATCGAGGAACTTGCCAAACCATCATACTGACTTCTGTATAAAGTAACATTATTCAACAGTTATACTATCTAGAGCAAAATTTAAATTTCCTCTTATTTTCAATCTTGAAATTTAAATAACTGCAATAAATAACTACAATTACAGTAAAATTCTTTCCCCATACACTAACACCAGGAAGATAAAGTCTTTGCAAAAATAAAAATTTCAGAACCACAACTATTGACTTACTTTAAGTTGCATTTAATAGTTTAAAGGATGGATCTAGTAAATTAGTGGACAGAATCTTGTTAAATGTTTAATTGACATTATATTCTCAGGGGCAGAGAGTCTCTTGCCCGCATGCCTGTCTGTCTTCCCCAGGCCCCTCAGAGGGGATGGGCTCCAGCTTCCCTCCCCACCCTAAGCAGAGCTCCCAGCGGCCGAAGACCACCGGAACCTAGCTACAGCCATGCTCGAGGCCCCTCTCCAAACATTCGGACAGGCCTCACGCATGAAGGTACCAGTAGAAGAACCCAGGTGTGTGTAATCCCATCAACGGCCAACATCCAAAGACTTAAAAGCAAGCCCCCAGATATCTTGTAGCCTACTTCTCCCTCTGGGAGAAACTAGCAAGCTTCTGAGAGTTTCCTGCTGGCATGGGCAGCCTTGCAAGCTTTAGCATATGAATATGGTGTATTCATATGCTAAATCCAGTAACAAGCTGGATCTCATTCCCCTGACCCTGAAAGAGCCTCCAGTGTGACATCCTTGGAAGGGCCAAGTTGAGAGAGACTTCTAAGATCTCAGGGAAATGACGAATGGAGAGGTTACTGAGCCCCACTCGAGAAATCAACGATTAACAGGATTTTGTAATTCGTGTGATATTCTCGGGATACCCCAATGAGGTGGCAGGTTTATATTGTTCCAAAATTATAATCTATATAGATAGATTTTTAAAATAGATTATCTTGGGGAAAATGTAGCCTCAGTTTTGATTAAATTCAATACAGACAATAACATCAGTAAAATTTATACTTGGGAATTTTGAATATGTACAAGTGTCTATAGTATGAACCTTTAAAACCACTTTGTGGGTTTAGATAATGGTTCTGTCTTTGCTAATTTTGTTAGCTTAAATGACTGGTTTAATGTATGAACCTCAGTTTTTTCATAAGAAAATTTTGGAGTGATATTAGTGTCTTCATAAAATTTAAATGTTAATATATGTTAAACCCTTAGTAGTATACCTTGCATGCACAATACTGTATTCTTCTGGCAAATACAATATTTGTCATACCAAGAGTGAATCTTTAACAATTTTACTTTATGCATTCTTCGTCTTGGTATCAAAGCAGAGTTTCCATCTGGGACTATAGGGCATAGAGAAGACTTTGGAATCCCTTGCCACATGTTTTCCAGTGCGGATTTGTAAGATTTACTATTTCAGCAAATTTTAAACATACAACCCAGTATTAATGATAGCCGCCCTTCTGTATTTTACATATCTGAAAATTATTGTTTAACTTATAACTGGAAGTTTGGCCATTTTAAGCATTTCCATCCAGGATTTGATACTTAGTTTCTTGATCTTCTGAGATGTTGTTCACAAGTAGCACCATTCTAAATACCCAGGACAATTAATTCATTCTAACACTCAGCATTGTGCCAAAATGCTTAATCTTAAAGTGGATATCTCCATTTTCCTTCAGTACTCACATCTATCTATTGAAATCCACTAAAGCTCTTTTTAACCTAATTATTTCAAAAGACTCATCTCAAAAAACATTACATTCTGGTGTTCTTGGAGCTCCGGATTTCATATATAAATGTGCCTGTCCTTGCTTGCTTTCTCCCATGTTCTCTGTACCTTCACTAAATTTTTCTTTCTTTGTGGGTCACACCAGCAATGCACAGGGGTTACTCCTGGCTTTGCACTCAGGAATTACTCCTGGCAGTGCTCAGGGAAACCATATGGGATGCTGGGAATCGAAAACGAGCCGGCCTGTGCAAGGCAAATGCCCTACCCGCTGTACTGTGGCTCTAGCCCCTGTACCTTCATTTTTATCCAGAGGTTTCCACCCCAGTATCAGTGATTCTAAATGAAATTTATCTTTACTAAAGTTTCATATAAAGTGAAACCAGAACTTATATATTTCATTCATCTTTCTGTCTTTTAAATTCTTTGGCAGGGAAGTTTGGACCATACTTGGTATGCTCAGGGTTTACTCGAGTCTTTGTGATCAGAGTTCAATAATGGCGATGCTCAGGGGGCTAAATATTAAATTGATTGAATTGAGGTTAGCTGCATACAAGGCAAATATCTTAGTCACTATATTATCTCTCTTGTCTTCAGTTCTCTTATTTAGCAAAATATCTAATATAAATTTTCGTGTGTATAAATTTGTTATGTTTATATTTATTGCTCAGTAAAATTCCATTGTAAGGATCTCCTGTATTTTATTTTATAATATTATAACATATCATGTGTTATAATTATATATTTAATTTAAATGACTAAATATCTTGATGCTTACAGTTTAGACTGTTATGATCCATTACTATAAAATTCTTACACAAATTTTGCAGTTATATAATTCCATCTTTCAGGGGTAATTATGAATGTATACTACCACAATGCTCACATATTGTGGTAAACATTTATGTAACTTTATATAACACAGCATAAAATTCTCTTCCAGAGAAATTGCACTATTTTACATGAATAATGACAATATATGAGCTATTATTTCTTCAAATATTTGTCAACATTTGGTGTAATCTATACTTTAGGTTAATCTAGATTTAATTGACATTTACTTAATGCTTAATATAATCATCACAGTTCCAGGATGTCTAAAATTATTATCACATCAAATACTTTTTGACATTTGTATTTTCTTAGTGTGGTACATTTCCAATCATTTTGGCTAGTTCCTTCTGTTGGTTGGACTTTTTCTAAATTTTTATTTGTAAATTCTTTTTTTTTTTTTTTTTTTGCTTTTTGGGTCACACCTGGCGATGCACAGGGGTTACTCCTGGCACTGCACTCAGGAATTACTCCTGGCAGTGCTCAGGGGACCATATGGGATGCTGGGATTTGAACCCGGGTCGGCTGCGTGCAAGGCAAACGCCCTACCCGCTGTGCTATCACTCCAGCCCCTATTTGTAAATTCTTTACCATTTCTGATGCTCATCTTGTATATGTAAATACATTGAAAATATACATTATTTATTTATTAAATTTTAAGGCATACCCAGCAATGCTCAAGAGTTACACTGGCTCTAAACTCCTGAACTTCTCCCAAGGTACTTGGGAGACCATATGGGATAGGTCAGCCAAGTACAAGGCAAGCACCGTACCCACTGTACTATTGCTCTCACCAAAAAAATACAATGATTCAAGGTAGTCCAAAACCTGTTATTTAAAATTAAATTATTCCGAATAAAATAATGAATTTGGCAAATTGGTAAATTAAATAACTGAATTTTTATTCTTGTAAATTAATTAGAGCGTTAAAATAAGTTTCACTAAAGTTATGTATAAATGCATATTCTATGTTACAGATCAAGTCTTAAATTATTATTTTTTTACATGTTGATAATATTTGAAACTATTTTTGGCCTTAGGATTTTATAGATTGCACTACCCAAATATTTCATAACTACAAATGGACATTAAAATTTATAGAGTACCTTCTCTTTGTGGTATTAGGAAACAACCTTTCTGATTAATCCCACTTCTTATGAACTTTCTATAATTTACACTCTAAGAATTCCAGGCTTGCAATGATTCTACATATAATTTTTGATATTATGATGGTGCAAAAATAATATATATTCAATAACAGTTTCAATTATTTTTGTGTGTGTATACAATTATGCCTCCTTCCAGTTATCCTTGAGTCTCATCAGGAGACTAACACTGATGTCACTGTTTCTAGAGCACATCTGTCATCCAGCAAGTGATTTTAGTTCAATGGTTCAAGCATTTATCAGGTTCAGTATGCTTTCAACTGTGTTAGATACAAGAATTCATACAAACATTCTTTATTTTACCTTAAGTAGAGTAATAATTATGTTGCATATGGTGTCAATACTTTATTACAAAACAGGTTTGACATTAGATTATTTAGCCCATCTCTATATAATGTAAGTGTTCTGAGCAAATTTAAGGTAGACTAAGCTACAATGTTTGATCAGTTAAGTAAGTGTGATGAATTTACAATAAAATATTATCATTTTACATTGATAGTTTATTGGGATTAAACATATAATAATTCAAGAAAATCTGTATTTATTTTGATGATATTTTAAGAAACAATGATTGCTTCTGTGGATATAAGGAAAAATTTTCATGAATCATAATTTAATTATTGTGTTTATAATCATGTCTTCTTCACGTTCTGTTTTGTGTAAGTACCTAGGAATGTCTATATCATCATTTTCTTAAATGTTCAATATAATTCTCCTGAAAATTCTTTAATATCTGACCTTTTCTTTGTGATGTTTAATTTAATACATAAATACTATTCAGATTTATGCTTATTTTTAGTCAGTTTGTTATTTTGTCATTTTTTTATTTGTCCTAGTTGTCAATTTTAGAAAATTCATTTGAATATCCCCTCTATCCTCTTGGTGTCTATTAAATGTATAATTAGCTATACATTTTTATCCCTGATATTGTTATTCTATTTCTTTTTGGCTCTATTCTCTATTGTCAATCTAAAAATATCATCAATTTTTCACAGTTATTCTTTATATTATTCATCTTGTATTTTATTGGTTTAAAGTTTTTTGTTATAGTTATTTTAGATGGAAATTACATTTAACATGAAATTTTCTACTTTTCAATATAACCATATAAAACTGTCAATTTTTCTATAAGCATTGCCTTAAGAAGTCCTATAAATAAATATGTAGTTTTCTTATTTCAATTAGGTCAAAATATTTTCTTATTCACTCTGAAATGTGAGTCAGATACATTACTTAATTTCCATATATTTGCAAATATATTTATGTTTTGTCTAATATAATTATGCTGTGGTTTAGAATAACAACCTTAAGGGACAAAATGTATACTCTGTATATAATCAATACTCTGGAAGATTATTTACTTTTGATTGACATATAAAGTTTTATTAATAAATGTTCCATTTGTTTATAAAATACAGATTGAAAACTATACTGCATACTGAAGTTGGAGTTGAGTCTTTTAAAAAGGTCATTTTAATTCAGTTTGCATAGGTTTATATACAATCCAGCAATATTTTTGTTTTGTTTTGTTTTACTTTCATTCTTCCATTTACTAAGAGTAGTTTAAAAATTTCAACTCTAAGTAAAGGTTTGTCTGTTTCTCCTTCCAATGGTCAGTCTTTAATTCATATAATAGCTCTATTTTTGATTTGTCTTGTTATTTTTTGTTTGTTTGTTGTTTTGCTTTTTGGGTCACACCCGAAATGCATAGAGGTTACCCCTGGTTCTGCACTCAGGAATCACTCCTGCTGGTGATCTGCGTACCGTATAAGATGCTGGGGATCGTACCCAGGTGGACCTCGTGCAAGACAAATGCCCTACCCACTGTTTTATAGCTCTAGTCACATTTTGTCTTGTTTTATGTTTGAAGGGTTTCAGGAATTCTCCTGGCTCTGTTCTCAGGGATCACTCAGGCACGGTGCTCTGAGGGGACCGTATGTGATACTTGTGCACCAAAACAGGGTCCTCCACGTGCAAGGCAAACACTTTAGCCCTGCACCATCTCTCTAACTCCTGAATGTTCCTTCAATAAGTCATAAGCAAAAAGTACAATTTGATTCATCACAATTTTAAGATAAAAAGAAAAGTAGTTGTTGCCACCTCTGAAAAGGAAGGTTGGTGGTGAAAAGAGAATTTATGATCATGGATTTAGTCACAGAAGATGTAAAAGTTTGGATCTGGAATATGGGAACAGTTGTACAATGACTTGAAAATACTTAATGCCACTCCTTTGATCATTTAAAACTCATGAGAATGTTAAATTTTATCTTACCATTGTATTTAAATATATGCTATCATATCAAATATTTGTATCTTAAATAATTTACCACCATTTCTTAAAACTGTTTAGTTTTTAAGGTGAAGTCACTTCTTGCATTTCTGTTCACTACTTTTTAAGCTGGCAGTCAAAATTACCTTTCACGGGGCTGGAGAGATAGTACAGCAGGTAGGGCATTTGCCTTGCACGGGACCAACCTGGGTTCGATTCCCAGTATCTCATATGGTCCCCGGAACACTGCCAGGAGTAAATCCTGAGTGTAAATCCAGGAGTAACCCCTGCTCATTGCCGGGTGTGACCCCCCAAAAAAAGCAAAAAGAAATTACCTTTCATAAGAGCAGCATTATTTGGCGGAATGCTAGACCCCAGGAGTGTGGTTTGCAGTGTGATATGCATCACTATATCCCTCTGATTTCAATTTTGTTTATCGACAGTTGTATGTGTTTGAGTGCATATGAGGGATGAAGATAGATGAGAGAGAGAGAGAGACAGAAAGAGATCTTTTTACCTATCTGATAATGTTGAGACTTTTGTAACTGTCACAACTGAAAGCTTACTAATGTTCATGGAGAGGTCAGGGATTATGCTCACACTTCTATAAAGCACATATTCAGTCAACAAATGAGTTGACCTAATATGTCTGCAACAGGGTTAAGATACAAGATACTTTGCTGCAGTTCTGAGTTTATTCTGTTCCTAAGACATGGCATTTGAATGGTCTGTGCTGCATATCTATGACATCTGTCCATCTTAGTGGATCAGTTTGGAGAAACATATATATTTTAGAATTGTTCGACTTTCTTCCCAGCCTATTGCATTTACCACAAACATACAATATTTAGTATATAGCTACAGGGTCATGGGAATATTATGAAGATTTTCACTATTTTTTTCAGTCTGGGTAATTTTCTCCTATTGGTACTCTGAAAAAGATATCATAAAGTCTGTGCTCTTTTGAGTCTGCATTCTTTCAATTACCAAAATCCACGTGGTGTCCTTTGGAGCTGCTACATGTGCCAATATTGCACCGGAGTAGTTTTTGAGTGAAAATGTTATTGTCAGCTTATTTCAGTATTCTGGAATATGCGGGCCGTTGCTGTTTTCTGTTAATGGTAACTAAAGTCTATATAAATATTCACATAAATGGTGGTGTGTGAACATTACTTTTTGTTTCATTTTAGTAAGTAGCAAGTCGTGAGATTTTGGGTCACTCAAATAAGAGTGGGTGTTATTTTGGATCACTCAAATAAAAATGGGTTTATTTCATTAAGATATTGTCAAGAGTTGGAGAGTGAGTAAAGATGTTAAAGTACTCTCCTTGTGCTCAGTCAATACTTGTTCAATCCCTGACATCACATATGCTTTCCTGAGCACCACTAGGATAGATTCTTGAGCACAGAGCCAGGAATAATCCTTGAGCACTATGGGGTAGGATCCCATAGTTCTGCCATCAAAACATTGTCAAATAATTTTCTCAATAGCTTTACCAACTTTTTTTCATTTATTTCTTATATGTATGAAGCAGTTTCAAGAGGTCAGTATGTTTTTGTTTTTATGTTAATTTTAGATGATAATCAAATCCATAAAATGGTGGGCTGGATTTACATTTACTTGAAGACTAATGAGGCTGAGGAATTGTATGTGTGCTTTTTTGCCATGTACATACTTTTTTGGTGATGCATCTTTTCAAATAACTTGCCAATTTTGGTGCTGCATTAGTTTTATTTTTAAAATATTTTTTCTTCCTTTTTTCCTTCTCCTGGCTGCTTTTGGATCACACAAGTTTCTAGTGCTCAGACACTTATTTGTGATGCTTACTGGTGGTCATTTTCAGTTAACTGTGACATGCTTCCATTCCAATTGTCGTGCTTTGGGGGATTGCAGTGACATTCATACACTAGCTCACATGACTTCGAACTCCATAGTACTCACAAATTTTCAGCTGTGGTGATTACACACATCTAGCTATATGTCTGCTTCTGTGCTAGAGATCCCAGGCAGAGAAACAACTGAGGTTTGAGTAAATAGAGAGAAAAGGTAAAATTCATAAATAAAGTGATTATATTCTCAGATAATGTAATGCATAAACGATTTTACTGATTATTGTTTCTGTTAAAATATTGTGACCAATTTTCCTTACCTAAATGACTACAGAAGGAAATGGAAGAGAAATTTGCCTCCTGAATAATTTTTTATTTAACAGGATCTCATAAGTTGATTTCCCTGAAAAGAACTGGAATCAAGGATGGACTAGGAATATTATTCACTAAAAGAATACGAACAACTTCTGCAATGTTAATTTACTTGTGTAAATTTACTTTTTTAAAAAATTAAATCACCATGAGAAATCACCATAAGAAAATCACTGTTTACAAAGTTTTTGTGATTGGGTTTCAATCATACAACGTTACAACAGTCATCCTCCCACCAGTGTACATTTCCCACAACCAATATTCCCTTATTACTCCTATTACCACCACCCCCAGCCTGCCTCCATGGCAGGCAATTTTCTCCTCTCCCCCCTTTTGTTATCCCCTCCCTTTCTGGGCATTATGGTTTGCAACACAGATACTGAGAGGCCATAATATTTGGAACTTTACCCACTTTTCACACACATCTCCCATCCAGAGTGATCTCTTCCAACCATCATTGTGATACCGGTCCCTTCTTTATCTCAACTGCCCATCTCCCATAGCTCTTGGAACAGGCTTCCAACCACAGACCATTCATCTTGGATCTTGTTTCTACTGTCCTTGCAGCACTGGTCACAATAGCCAGAATCTGGAAACAACCTGAGTGCCTGAGAACAGACAACTAGTTAGAGAAAATATGGTACATCTACACAATGGAATATTATACAGCTGTTAGAAAAAAATAAAGTGGAAAAAATAAAATGAAATTCATAATAAAGTGGATGTACATAGAGATTATCTTACTGAGTGAATTAAGTCAAAGGGATATAAGGAAAAAAATTTATGAGATTAATACCCAAGGACTGCAATGTTCTATTAATAGAACTTGACACAAATCCAAAAAGTCTTAAGTTTTACTTTTAGTGTCTAAGGTAAGTAAACATTTATGAACTTGTTATTTAGTTTTCATCAACTGAGAGTTTAACTAAAGAATTAATAATTATCAGAAAACAGTGAATTTCCACTATCTTAATAGAAGATTCTTTAGTGACTGAAATATCATAATAAATATTAAATTATTCTTTATGGTTAGGATTTAATCATTTTACATATGATAACCTAGTGAAGTGTGAATGCTATTTCTTTTGACACAAGTCTTGCATATGTCTGAATGTTATTTTTGTTTCCTGTCTTCCTATAAATCCTGGGAGCTCTTTCCAAAATTTTACTTTTCTTTAATGTATTTACTTTTGCCTTATTCTCATCCTGAATTGGTTTATTACTAAGTCTAAGAAACCAAAAGAATGAGACAGTTTTCTAAATTTTAAAACCATAAAACTTTTTCTGATATGAAAGCTCTCAAAAACAAGTCTCCAACTTTTATATTATGCTTCACAGCATGAGATAAAAATTTTAATCTCTCAATCTGAAATATCCGGGTGACCCTTGGTTGCTCATTTTAGATGAAATAGCTTGCAGTTCTATTGCCAATGATGGCGTAACTCCCTTCTTTACTTGTGTTAATCATCATGCTTAAAGGGACTGGGGTTATTCTTTAAGGGCATTTCAGAAGTAACGCTGACACCACCAAATAAACACATTTAATGAAGTGAGATTACTAGTCACTAAGGTGCTAATGAACTGTAAGATTAGCTGCAGTAAGCAAAATCTCTCTTGTGCCCCATCCTGCCAATAGTCAGGATACCAGCTGGAGAATGAAGATGTGGAATTTATCTAGGTTTCAGTATTTAGATGGCTCAGGCAATTTTTCCGTAGCTCCTGGTGTTCAGGTAGCAGCTAAATTCTGAATCAAAGCTCTCTTTGTATCAATATACCTAGAGACTTGATTGCTTTGTGTTTTCCCTTTCACAGTGGAGTACAAATTCCTTCAAGTCTTGAAATATATACTTAGTCATTATACATTGCTACTCTTTCTTTAATACATTCAAATGATTTTACAACCTGTATTCTTCTGGAAGAGAAAACATTATTGATCTTTATAGAACTGTAACTCAAATTTTATGCTGGTATTGGACAAAATATGACAACAATTAAATAACCAAAAAATGATCAAGCAATGATATAGATATTGGCAAATCACTCTCACAGATATCTTCCCTTAAAGCTACAATTCTACCACAACTCCCCAAATCCACTTTTACTGTAGAAAACAAGAACCTTTTTATGAGGAGACTGGTTAAAGAAACTCTCTGTATATAGTTTGTTTCCTTTTTATTTGTATCTGCTTGTATGTTGTAGCTATTTCAGTAGCATGATCTTCAACAACAACAGCAACAAAACATATTTAGATGTGTTAACTGTGTGCCTTTATTAATGTACAAGGGAATCAAGAACTGGTTAAAGAAAGAAAAACTAAGGAAATGGGAAAAAGCAAGGAGGGAGGAAGGAAGAAGATAGCTAAGCAGGGAGGAATGAATGTGAGAGAAAACCATAGCACTCAGATTTAAGTGATCTACTAATCAAATATATAGGCAAGGCCTATTGATCAATTTAAGCACATTAAGTGGCAGTTATGCATACATTTGAACAAATATACCTTGTAGTCTGTTAATTTGTTTTGTCTAAGGAGTTGTTGCATAATCAATTTGGTTGCTGCAGTCAGTATTGATCAGGAAACAGAAAGACCTTCTGAGCAACCCAGGTCATTTGCTCATTTATTGTGAGCTAAGTCTATTTTAACCTGAAAAGAGTTAGGGAGGGGCTGGAGTGATAGCACAGAGGGTAGGGCATTTGACTTGCACTTGGCTGACCCGGGTTCGATTCCTAGCATCCCATATGGTTCCCCGAGCACCGCCAGGAGTAATTCCTGAGTGCATTAGCCAGGAGTAACCCCTGTGTAATGCCAGGTGTGACCCACCCCCAAAAAAGAGTTGTGGAAAGAATAAATCCATTGAAACAAAAATATAATGTTTTGTAAAAAAGAAAAATACAAATGAAATATTTTGTTGTAGTCTGTATTAAATGCATATGACAATATCTGCCAGGTAAATGAGGTATGATGTGATACAAGTCACTCACCCATATTCTGGAAGGGATGCATGCTCATCTCCTTTCTTGTTTTTACCTTTATTCATATCTGTCCTAGTGGAGCTATGTAGAGATGCATCACCATAAGGCTGCTGAAATTATAACTTCAATACATTCCGGTTAAGTAGGAAGAAAGAGAACAAGCTAAACATATTCTCCCTGTGGGATCAGGTAGGCTTTGCAAGATTTCAACAGTTGAGTTATTTTCAGCCTGTAAGAGGCAATTCAACGTCAAAAGCACATTTTGGGGATAGTTTGCTTGCCTCCCACCCTTTGTTCTACAAGCATCTTGTCTTTATACTATTTGCATCTATATCTCTAGCTAGTTTTGAATCCCAGATTTTTGTTCAAGGAACAAAATTTTGCCCTGAGTTATTCCTTTATCAGATCAAGAGGGGGAATATCAAGAAAAGCTCTCTGGCACTGGGAATAAGGGAAGGTAAAATACGCAACAAGGGAGAACTACAATATGTACCTAGATACCAAGCATGCTTGCGGTTTTGTTCTTGGTCTTAAAATCGTAACCAATAATAATCAATTACTTTTTTTTTCTTGTAACATTTAACAGTATCAAATCAAAGTTCTTTTCTTTCATGAGGCAAAGCATAAATATGCAAATAAAGCTGAAAGAGTTTTACACCATATACACTTTATATTGATGTGTGCAGCTATCTCCACTTTTAAAAATGTTAGTGAGGTCAGAAATAGTAGGGGGTGAAGCAATTGTCTTCATGCTTGTTTGATCCTAGGCTCTGAACACTGCTGAAGTTGCTCCCGTGCCTAAAAACACTATCAATGAGATTTTTTAACTCTATAACTTACCCAGTATCATGGATGGAAATTTATAAATTACATTGAGTGCTTTAGAAATTAATGTTTTTTTGATAAGCTTCCATCATTCTTATTGATAACTACTTTCAGCTTTGGTATAAATGCCAGACCTATTTCAGCTAGCATTTAGAGCTTTTCTCTTATCTCTCTATACCTTTGCTTCAACTTTTCATGATCCCTCACCCTGCCATATTTTCAGATATGAAAACCTATTTGGGGAAGTAATTATCTGTGCTTCTATGTTCCTTCTCTGGTATACTGTCTTCTTTTTTTTCTGTATAATTCAATTTCTTTAAATGACTATGAGACTTGGGGTAAATTATATGGACAAAACCTCACAATCCAGCTTTCAGCTCTGCACTTTTGAGTACTTACTTAAATGTTCTGTGCCTTAGTACTCTAATTCATAATATGAGAGCAATAATAGTACTTTCTTCATTAAGTAGTTCATAGATTAAAAATGTTTATTTATGGAAAAAAGCATTGTTGTTGATTAACCAGAGGTCAAAGCATAATCTAGGTTAAAACCTCATGCACATTTCTCTCTATATATGTATGTATACATAATATGTACATATATACATCTATAAGTATAAGATACTTAGACCTGGAACCTATGCAAACAGGATGAGAAAGCTATTGGGGGATCTTAAAGAGGAATCGAAAGACCTATGCTAGGAGTATCACGTCTCACTCAAGTGAGAGAAGGAATCCGGAGTTCTGACCTCCATCGACGGTCAAGAATTAGGGATGATGTCTCGTTTGCCAACGCATCAAAAATCAGATGGGCCAGCCATGTAATGCGATTCAGAGATGACCGCTGGACTAGAACTGTTACTGACTGGATTCCACGGGACGTCAAAAGACCTTGTGGCCGCCCACCAATGAGATGGTCAGACTTCTTCGTCAAATCCCTGAATGAATGGTTTGAGGCTCTTCCTGTTCCTGGAGCAAGCAGATATCATTGAACTACACTAGCACATGACAGGGACAAATGGAGACATTACTGGGTGCCCGCTCCAGCAAATCGAAGATCAACAGGAAGACAAGTGATACAAGTGAAGTATAAGATGTATGTACATATACATGTACGAATATATAAAACTTTAGTCCTCATCTAAATTATTCCACTGCAAATTTTATAACTTTTGTTTCATATTTTTCTCCTTATGCTCTGTTACTCTGTGCTTCTTTTCTTTTAGTAGAAATACTTGGTGTTTCGGATTGAAATTTTATTTTTATACATACTTCAAAAATTTATTTTGGACTATTACAATTTACTGCAATAGATAGCTCCCCTTCGTTTTGGCAGTCTAGTTGTCCCTGAGATTTTATCAGTCTCTCCTTGCACATCCTTCATAATGCTGCCTTAAAGGGGGCTCTTTCGGTGTCAGGCAAATGAGGCCCATTGTTGTTACTGTTTTTGGCATATTGAATATACCACGGGTAGCTTGCCAGGCTCTGCCGTGCGGTCGAGGGTACTCTTGGTAGCTTGCTGGGCTCTCTGAGAGGGATGGAGGCTTTTAAGGCAGCCTCCAATTACCCTCACAGGTGTTCCCATGGTTCATGCCACATTTGGACCCCATCAAATACGGTGCAGAAATTATGGGAAATGGGTATTATGTGTCTTATGCTGTGTCCAGAAAATGGCCTGGAGCGTGGTGGTGGCTGGGTAGTGGAGGTAGTGGAGGTCTGTCGGTGAGCTATTTACCTAACTCCGGTAGGGTGGGGCATCTGGGTTTGATCATTGGAGAGCTGGAGATTGGAGGATGCAGACAGAGGATCTTGTTTCCAGCTCTCGTTGAGCCTGGAGTCCAAGGTGGCAAGGTTCTGCTTTACCTGGTTCTATGCAAACAGGATGAGAACTCTACTCAGGTATCCTAAAGAGGAATCGAGGAGCTATGCTTGGAGTATCACGTTTCACTCAAGTGAGAGAAGGAATCCGGAGTTCCAACCTCCATGGACCGTCAAGAGTCAGGGCTGTCTCCTTTGCCAAGGCGTCAAATATCAGATGGGCCACGTAATGCGATTCAGAGACGACGGCTGGACTAGAGCTGTTACTGACTGGACGTTAAAAGACTGCGTGGCTGCCCACCAACAAGATGGTCAGACTTGTCAGAACCCTTTATGAATGGTTTGAGGCTCTTCCTGTTCCTGGAGCAAGCAGATATAACTGGGTTACACTAGCACGAGACAGGGTCAAATGGAGGCGTTACTGGTGCCCTTTGGAGCAAATCAGAGTGATACAAGTGATACAAGAAAGCTCCCCATTCTAACATTTATTTAGAACATTTTAGTTGGAAATGTATTGGTATATTATTTTACCACTTATTTTTGCTCCATCTAGTAAAATACCTTCTTCTCATTACTATTATTTTGATTATTTTAATTCTTTTGGTTGACTAATTTGACACTTCTATAGGTAAATTGTTTTGGCATGTATACCTATCTTTCTTTCCAAGGATTCCTTTGTGTGTGTCTGTTCCTTTTGGAGGCATAAGTGGGTTATCAAAATTAACACTCAAGCTCTATGCTGAAGCATACCTATTAAAATCTGACCTCAGTCATTTGAATCAAATTTCAGGCAACCAGGCAAAATATTCAGATGTTTTGTGACCTTCCCTTCCTTTGTGGTCTCAAAATAACAGGATTTATGTCTTTGTGATACTCCAATTTACTATAGAAACTACTTTAATGACTTCTGCAATGAAGTCTCATGTTTCACTTTAACTGTAACATTTTTGGAATGAAAACACTAGAGCTGAAAAATGCCTCAGCCGAATTTGAAATACAGGGGAAGAAAACAGGGCTTTTAGTGCTAAGGTGCCAGATAATGGTGTTTCATTGTTCTTTCTGGGAAATGCATGTGATAAATATCAGAGACAGAATGAAGCATATGATAAACAAGAATAAAATCAGAGGCAGAAAAGTAATCTTTGATGCAACTGATAGTAGCAATAAAATCCTACCTCATGTAAATCCTGTCTCATGTAAATGTGAACCCCATACTAAGTATACAGAATATTAGAAATCATTAGGTATATTAGGTCTACTCAGATATAAT
This sequence comes from Sorex araneus, assembly GCF_027595985.1. Classification (NCBI taxonomy): domain Eukaryota; kingdom Metazoa; phylum Chordata; class Mammalia; order Eulipotyphla; family Soricidae; genus Sorex; species Sorex araneus. The sequence continues at coordinate 18,747,131 of NC_073304.1, read as the reverse complement.
GAAACATTCCCACAGAACTAGAAGTTATCTCATAAAAAATTGTTTTCCTGATTTACTTAGGACAAAATAAGATTGTTCATTCCTGGTTAACAATCTATAAGAGTTTTATCTGCTCTCAGGTTTCTGAAACCGTTAAACTAGTATTTTCGGTAAATGTCTACGATATCAAGTTTCTCCAGAGAGCACTATATGCCCACCCCTTTTTGTTGTTGTTGTTGCTTGCCTCCAACATACTATAACTCGATTGTTAAAAAATAGCAGGTGTCTTCATGTCCTTGAGGGCATTCTGAGGGGAAATGGGAACAGACCACAGAATCCTTTTTCATTTCAATAAAGCTGCAAGTTAAATGTCCTACTTTAGCAAGGTATGTTCCTGTATGTCCTGTATGTTCTTGGAAGTAAGGCAGACAGAACAACAATACTATTCTTAGTCCACCTGACTGATCTACTACCCCACTCATGACACAGATATGATATGTCCATACGCTAAAGAAAAGTATTGAGAAAAAAAATAAGAATGAAGGGGGAAATTCCAGGTGCCAACCTTGCATCATAATTACAACTTCCTTACAGAAAGAACTTCTGCATTTTAACTTGGCTTGGTATGTTTAAGAATTCTAGTTGATGGAGGGAATACAATGTAAGGTAGTGGTAAGACAGTGTGTCACAGAAAAAAGGAGAAAAAAATGTAGACTGGGGACACAGTGTCAAGTTGTAGCAAAGCTTCCACTTTGACTACAAATTTGAGATAATGAACTTCCTAAGACAATGTATCAAAGGAGATGAACACATAATTATTTCTCATGTAGTGTATATTGTAATTACTTAGAATAGTATAAATTTCTTCTGTAATAGGAATTAATATTTTTCTATACATATTTATATATTATGCATTATATTCATAGTTAATTCATATATAGGGCTGGAGCAATAGCACAGCAGTAGGGCATTCACCTTGCACTCAGCCTACCTGGGTTTGACTTCTCTGCCCCTCTCGGAGAGCCCGGCAAGCTACTGAGAGTATCTTGCCCGCATGGCAGAGCCTGGCAAGCTACCCGTGGTGTATTCGATATGCCAAAAATAGTAACAACAAGTCTCAAAAATGGAGACGTTACTGGTGCCTGCTCCAGCAAATCGATGAGCAATGAGATGACAGTGATACAGTGATTCAGTGAATTCATATATATGTAAATCATATATTTATATAATTCAAATATATACATGACTTCTGGATACATAACAAGATTTCTCCTCACTCTTGAATGGCACTGAACTCATCTCTCATTTGACCAGGCTTAATGCCTGTACCTCATCTTTCTATGTCACCCAGGTTTGTACTGTTAGAAGCAAGTTGGTCTCTTTCATTGTCTTTAAAGAACCTGGGCTCATTTTCAAATATTTTTATCTTAGGGCTTCTGTGGTTGCTTCTTTGTTTCTGAAATGAAATGCTTCTCTGTCTCTAAAATGGGCTGTTTTAAAGACTCATTCTCTCATTTCATGGATATATCTCAAAAGAAACTATTTTACCTATTTAGAATGACATCTCTCTTCCTTTTCAGTACTTTACCATGTCTTATGTGATTTGACATATTGCAATTTAAGTTTTTAATTTTAATACGTTCATGCACTTATTATCTATCTCCCTTAGATAAAAACACAGTACTGTTTATTTCTACTGATCCCTAGCTGTAGAATAGTGATAATTAGATTGTGTAGAATGAAGTCTTCTACATTCTATATAATGAATAATTATTGTTTAAATAATTTTACTCATCCACCTCTAGAATCTTTAAATTCACATTTACATTTTCCCTGAAATCATATGTGTACAAGAAAACACTGCATCCAAAAATATTACTTAGCATAGCCAAATTATATTAAAATTGATATTTACAATGTTCATATCAAGTTAGAGAGAATACATATTGTATATTTTTCTATATTTATAATCTCTATATATTTGCAGTACTGTTTATGGTAGACATGGAAAAAATAATTTTTCTGGTAAATAAATTCCAATATGTTCTAATATCAGTGATGTTTTTGAAATACTGATATTACAAACTTTTTATTAATGTCATCTGTGAAGTTTTATGAATTTTTATAATTATTTTTACAAACTAGGAAAGTAATTCCCTTTTTTTTTTAACTCAGTTCTGCTTTTTCTCTTTATTTTCTCTTAGAGAAATAGACATGGTACTGAAATCCATTCATTGTAAATGACTTCTTTTTTAATCAAATATTTCAGCTTTCTTTCACCATATAATCATCCACAGAAGTAACTTATTACTCCTCTACCATAAATCCTCAACTTTAATTATTTTGGCAATCCCTAAGGGTTTAAGTTAGAATTCTGTACAATTATTCTGTTATATATTCCAGTGAGTTAGTGAATACTGCATATAAAAATTTGGCCAGGGAAAAATAGAATTTGGTGGAATAAAGACAAAGATATAGATAAGCGTGAGTTGAGGGCTTAAAACATGTTGACAAATTATACTTATATTTTAAAGGGTAGTAGGTTTATATTTCACGCCTATCAAGAAAAATGATAGAAGTATATTCTATTAAAATAAGAACATATATATGGATGTTGACATGAAAAATAAAATGACAATTTCTTAAGATGATAAAAATGTCAAATGCCATATGATCCAGAGGTACAGTTTCTAGTCATTAATCTGTAGAATAAGAAAACACCGTTTTGAAAGAATTATTTACTCATCATAGTAGCAATACTCTTGAGTTCATAGTAGCAGTACTCTTAAAATCAAATATGAAATAAACTTATTTCTTAATATGGATGACCCAACAAAGAAATCATGATGAATACTCAGTTTTTATCTATTTTTCTACATTAAAAAAAGTGAAAGTATGACTTTAGAGAAAAAATTGATATATGGCTCATGATGTGATCATTCTAGTAGAAATAATATTAAGGAGAGTGATATACTGAAATCACTTGTATAAAATATATATTACTAAAACCAATAAATTGATCAGAAATTAAAAATCACTATTAGACTCAATACACTTAATAATGATTGTCAATGGGGATACAAAGTTGATTAGGAGGAAGGAACAGAATGGTCTTTTTGTTGGTTGTATGAGAGTGAAACCTTGGTGGTGAGAGTGATATATATGAATGATACAAAAATAGAGGCAAGAAATTAAATACCTAGAATTCCATTCTATTGTCAATAAATTATAAGACAATAAAATCTTAAGGTAAAGGATAAATATATCATCTATTCAAATTATTTTTGGTAGAATTATGAAGAATATTGTGAATATTGTGAATATCATGAAGAAAATTGTGAATATAATGAACATGGATAATTTTACTTTGCTTTTAATTTGGATGACTGCATGTCTTCCAGTTTCACTGGGTAGATTATCTAGTGGCATGTTGAATAGAAGTAGTATGGGTGCTCATCATTGCCTTGTTCCTGATATTAGAGGAAAAATACTGATTACATTATTCAGGATATTGTTGTTGTTTGTTTACCCATATGAAACTTTTGTTATGATGTTATACATTTTATTTATTTATGTTAGAATTTGTAATCATAAAATATAGGGTTTTATCAAATGTTTTTCATCAAATATTGAGATCATTATATGAATGTGTTTACTTCATTCAAATAATGTTGTCTACCTAATTTATTGACTTATTAATCTATTTTGTATGTTAAAACTATTTTTAAAATTTAGGAAATAAATAATAATTGCTTTTAATAACACTCCTTTAATATGCTGTTGAATTAAGTTTGTTATGATTTAAGTTTTTGTATTGATATTAAAAAGGGATTGATTTATAACTTTATTGAGAATATTTGTAGGTTCTAGTAGGAGTATAATGCAGATTTTAGTAGGATATAATGTCATCACCAAAGAATGAGCCAATAAAGAAGTGTTTCTATCTCTTAAATATTAAAAAAGTTTGAAAGTATTATTATTTTGAAAATGTTTGAATTTACCTGTGAAGATAATTATAGCCTATATTATGTAAAAAATATTTGATTGTTGCTTCATATTCTTACTTATTATATGCCTACCCATATTTTCTATTCCTGGGTAATTTGCTCTGTTTTTTAAAAATGTATCCATTTTTATAACACTCAATTTATGGTAAAATATTCATATTATCATCTTGTGATAAAAAATAAAATATATGAATTAATTAGGTAGCATTGGTACTAATATTTCTTATTAACTTATGATTTTAGTAATTATTGATTCAGATTTTCAGTGCATTTAATTAAAGGTGCATCAATTTTATTGATCTTTTCAAGGAAACAACTTTTATTGTTATTGATGCCTTAATTGTTCTAATATATATTTCATTTCTATTGTTAACCTTATATTTAGTTTCATCTTCTTTCTCTAATGTTTTAAGTTGCATTGTCAGGATATGGATTTGAGATGATTATTGCATTTTAGTTTGTGTGATGAGTGTAAATTTTCCATTGAACACTACTTCTGTATTTAATTATTTTTATTTCATTGTGAATAGAGAAGGTAATTTATATGTTATCTAAATGCACTGGAAAAGAATTTGCATTCTGTTGTTGGGTAGACTGTGTTGTCATATACGCCTATTAGATCTAAAAAACATTATTCTGTACAAGTCTTTTATTTATTTACTTTTTTTATAATTTTTTCACCATTATTAAGAGTTAAGTATAAACTCTAAATTCAGTAGAAGGAAGAAAATAGTAAAATCATAGCAACTTCTTCACAATCTTCTCAGTCAGCCACCTCCACATCCTCTGAACCTCTCCGAGTTCACTTCCAAGATCCCCAAGTGATATTCATCTCTCAGATCATTGACATCCAGGGCATTTTTTTGAAGAGGAATGGATTATTCTCCCTCGCAGAAGAGTTCTAACAGCATCCATGCCTAACCCCTTCCACCAACTTCTCAGCCAGCCACTACTTCCTTATTTGCTGAAACTTTACTTATTCCTCAATCAGGTCAGCCAGGACACAGCAACCAATGGAGAAGCAAAGGGGAAAATACATTGAACCTCACCAAGCTCAATGACTTTAATACATACCCAAAAAATAGGAATGAAGGAAATCTTCTGAACCCATTTATAGGCCAACATGACCCCACCTCTAGAACCAAAGGCATCATATACAAAACAAGAACAGAGTGTGTGTTTATTTGATAAGCTCCAAGTAAAAGAGTTCTCAACAGAATTATTAAAGAAATGGCTTGATGTGATAGTTATAAAATTACTTTAATTAAATGAGTTGTCTTATATTAAGGCAACAATTATGAAAAATTAGTGTTATTTATTTAACTCTAAATGTCTATTTGGATAAATTCTCTATATTTTTCTGTTAACGTTACATTTTGTGATTTTTATGATTGTTGAGCATAGATGATCTTAAGGTTTCTAATTAAATTCAGGTGTACTAGTTCTTTTTGTGAACTTTTAAAATATTAAGTCTAGAAAATATAATTAAATATGGCATGCATTGAAAATAAGAAGGCGAATTAAATGGGTTAAGAAAGAGCAACCTAAGTTGACTTTTTCGAAGATTTTTACTGGAAGAAACAAATTCTGGAACTTACATGATTAATAGGTATAATTAGTTTACAAAGGCTGAAAATCAAGGTTATCTAATGGCTAAATCACTCTATAGTGTAGTCCTAGCCAGAATCAATATAGTAGTGATCATTCTTTCCTCAGATGAGGAGTAAAGTGTAAGCACGTGTGTGTGTGTGTGTGTGTGTGTCTACTTTTGTAACAAATTATGGGGTTTTGTGGTCCAAAACATAGCAAAGACAAGCACCACTTTCATTTAAAAAATCGGTTACATTTCTAAGACATTTGAATACTGTACAGAAGAATTTTCTTAAAGTCTAATTGCTGCAGAAGGCAGCAAAAGAGTATTAAATAATATAAGGAAATCACGTATGCCTTGGGAAAACAAGAGAAAAATGAACATTGACTTTTTATTGTAGTCAATGACCTCTGTAATTTGAAGACAGACCTAGCAAGTAAAATAACTCACCTTTACTGTCTATAGCTAAGCTTTAAATTAAAATGGAATGTTTCAGTACCTTTGACACAAAAAGCCATAAATTAGACAAAATATGAGTTTTTAATATGTATTTTAAGTCCTATGAATAAATATAATTTTAACTTCTCTCTTATTCTATTGATAATATTTTACAGTCTGCATTTCATTATTTTTTATATATGAGTTGGGTCAGATATAGAATAATGTAATATATAAAAATACGTTATGGAGGGGCTGGAGAGATAGCACAGCGGGTAGGGCGTTTGCCTTGCACGCGGCCGACCCGGGTTCAAATCCCAGCATCCCATATGGTCCCCTGAGCACGGCCAGGGGTAATTCCTGAGTGCAGAGCCAGGAGTAACCCCTGTGCATCGCCAGGTGTGACCCAAAAAGCAAAAAAAAAAAAATACGTTATGGATTAGGATAGTGTATAATATGTATCCTATTGCTTAATAAAAATATCTCACACTGTTAAACATAGTTAAGGACAAAGAAGGTGATAGTTTTCTGATGTGAAATATAATTGCATGGTCACTGCCTAGTCATCTGAAGTCTCGATTTCCACTTTTACAAATAATGATGGGCCTAAGTGAAATGAGTCAGAAGGAGAGGGACAGACATGGAATGGCAACACTCATTTGTGGAATATAAAGTAACATAATAGGAGACTAGCAGCGAAGGACAGTAGAGATAAAAGCCAACAATCCTTTATCTCTGTGGATTGCTCCACAGCTTGGAAGCTGGCTTCACATGCTGGGGGAAAAGACAGCTGGGATAGAGATGGGACCACTTGGTAAATTATGGTTGGAGGGCTCGCTTGGGATGGGAGATGTGGGCTGAAAGTAGACTGTGAACCAAATATGATGACCACTTACTACCTGGATTGCAAACCATAACAACCAAAAGGAGAGAGAAAGTAAGAAGGAATATGCTTGCCACAAAGTAAGCGGGGAGGGGAGTGGGTGGTGGGAATGATACTGGGAACATTGTTGGTGGAGAATGGGCACCTGTGGAGGGATGGGTTCTTGATCATTGTATGATTGATACATAAATATGAAAGTTTGTAAGTTTGTAAGTTTGCAACTGTATCTCATGGTGATTATTTTTTTTTTTTTTGCTTTTTGGGTCACACCCAGCGATGCTCAGGGGTTACTCCTGGCTTTGCACTCAGGAATTGCTCCTGGCAATGCTTGGGGAACTACACGGGACGCCGGGGATCGAACCCAGGTCGGCCGCGTGCAAGGCAAACGCCCTACCTGCTGTGCTATCGCTTCCGCCCCCCATGGTGATTAATATTTTAAAAGTTAAAAAAATATAATGGTAGGCCAACCTGCCTGTGCTCTTTGCTCTTTGCTCCTGGCGAGGACCCAAAGATTACCTGGGGTGCCAACGTTGGACAAAGGCAAGTGCTTAATTCACCGTACTTTCTGTCCTCAATTTAAATTATTTACTTTAGATATTTTTTTTGCCATTGGTTCTCAGTACATTTGTTACAGAAATAGTTTTATACCCTTCTTCAAACGTATACTTCAACATATTCAGTATTGATTTAATCTTTAATTCAGCTACTTGTAAATTTTATGAAATTATATATATCTTATCTTCAGAGAATTTGTGACTTACCCTCAGTAACTTGAGCTTTTTCTGTGGAAAAATATATAGCAAAATTCAAAATATCCATTATGGCATTACCCAAAAAAATTATTTGGAAGTTCAAATTAAAAAGATGGAAAATACTTTATATTGATGTAGAAGGTACAACATTTCACATATTACTATCCATAGAAATTAACAAATATTAGGTATGGATCAAAAGTTGAAACACATCACCAAAAACTGTAGAAGTTAAACAAGTAAAAGTTCAGATATAGCATGTGTTAGTGGAAGGTTTATGCTTTTAATCTCCTGAGGGCCTATTTGATATGGCTCATGACAAATGGTAGGGAGAAAAGCAGTGGTCCTGCATTTAAATCCCAAATGTTGACACTAACTAATGGTCTACTGTATATAATACATACTTATGTGGCTGTTTTAAAATTTTAAAAATGTGCTTTTAAACACTTAATATAGTGGCTGGCACGTATCTTTTAATAATTGTAACTAGTAAAAATTAATTATGGAGTAATCCTTCATGCATATTAAAATATAAATATAATATTTACCACGCTTTGTCAATAAAAAGGCAGAGTTTCAGAGATATGTGAATCATATGGCAATATCTGTCCCAATGATTCAGTATGGCAATACAGTTAATGCAACTATAATAAATTAAAACCAGATTCATCATAGCTATAAAAGTAAATAAAAAAACCTGCAATAATGACAAATATGAATCACACTTTTAGAGTCAGCCTCTGAATTGAAATTGCTTGGCTAGAAATCTACCTCATTAAATCTCTTACACTCAAGATAAATGAACCAATTTTATAATGTTAAGAACAGTGAATTATATTTCAGAGAATAATCAGAATTCTTGATAAAAAAGAACATACTTGAAATCTCCCTGATTCTCTAAGACTTGGCATTTCATTGCAAAGCCCAGAATTTTTAGGGGTTGACTTCTATTTATGGTTAAAATTTTAAAACTGTTCTGGTTAAAAGATACCACATAAAAGTGTACCACATAAAAGTATACTTAGATTTTAAATGACTCCCACTTGACTGTGTTTTGATTGCTTTAGTATGCATTCATCACAGACAAAAGATAAACTTTCTCTTGAAATACATTTTGTTTTATTTTTCTCCATGATAGGATAATGAGCTTGGAACAAGGTGCTCTGGAGAAGGCAACTATAAAATTCAAAGTACTTTCAAATAGTGTCTTTCGCCAGTTTTTGACAAAACCAGGGCAAATTCTCCTGAAGCAAACCCGGATATTATAAAGATTTGTCACTTACTAATAGTCTTTGGATTGGTTCCTGGAATTTAATTATTAAAATTGATCTGTGTAAGAAGAGTTATCAGGAGAATATAAATCCTTAGTTGTTTTTGTAGATGTACAAGACTTAGACTGAATTTTATGGAGAATGATATTCCCTCAAGTAATATGGTGTGGGGTATTAGGATTGCTGTAAGAACCTCAAGTGAGCTTGATACTCTGCTCCACAACAACATCAGATATTACCTCCTGTAAGTATTAGATGGTCATGGAAGATTTCATTTTATGAGATTAAAAAAAAAATCTATCACCTGCCAAAAAGGCCTAAAACCCAAGTAATTTAGAGATGAAATGTTTATAGCCAAACATCCACAAAATTAGTCTAGAAATTCAGAGAATTATATCATTGAATATGGGAAATAAGAAATACTATGCAATTCTTATTAAACAACTGTTCATGTTGTCCTCGTTTGCAGAAATGTAACTTTCCTATAGCTTTTATAACAACAAGGAAGAAGAAAATAAAGCATGGTGATTGTAATGATAATACCAATGATGATGGTGCTGATAAAAATATATTTGTGTCCTTATATACATAAGCTCATAGAAAGTTTTTAACCTTGCTGTTCTATAAATTCACAAATTTTATTCCACAGAGATTATATCTTTCTCACCAAGATTTCTGTTTTACATTTTTATGGCTTAAACTGTGTACCCATAATTGAAAACTCTGCATTTTAAAGTACATTTTTACATATTCTCAACAATTTCTTAATGATCTTATTCACTAAAAAGAAGAGATTCCCTAAATGATTCCCTTATTTTCCAGGTCAATTAATTTTGAGTTGATCAACATTAAGTTCAGTGTAACAGTCACCCTTTTATTTTGACAAATTAAAATACCATATATGTCAAGACTCAGTACACAGAATATATAATAAAACCTATGAAAAACAAAATGATAGATATGCGACACATTGTGTTTCAACATCTTATTAAAATATTGACAAGTGTGATAATTCAATACTTGTCAATGATTTTATTTCCATATCCTCCTATCAAACTGTACTGTTTTCACTCCAATTTTTTCTAGTAAGTTTAAATGACTAATACAATAATACCATGATAGCTATATTTCAGTGTTTAACCAGAGCAAGACTATAATAATGTTATCAACAAAATAAATATTTGGCAGTGGGTTAGGGCATTTTATGTGGAAGAGAATGAGCTGAATTTACTTACTGTACTTGATTTGAATATTATTCTTTCTTATTTAGCTTATAGAGCTGTCAGTCGTATCGGTGTTCTTATCAACACCAACTTGGCCATGAGCATTGATTCATTTGAATGCCTAACAACCTGAATTGGATGGCAATACTTGAATAGATGCGGCTCACTGCTTGCAGTTTCCATCTTCATTGTCTACACACGAACATTCAACTATGTTCAACTATGTTCAACTATGAAGAAGAAATTGAGAAGTTCTACATGAAGCTGGAGAATTTCTATTTATAAGAACACACCTTCTACAAGATCTTGTCGGTGAATTTAATGCCAAGATAGGACCGGAGGTCTCCTGAAGAACTCCACATTGGGATCCATGCCCTGTATGGAACGAATAGGGTGAGAGACTGATGTCTGAGTTCATCATGTCAACAAAGACCTTCCATGGTAACTTGCAGTTTCAGAAGGCAGAATCTAAATGTTGAACATGGGAGTCTCCCGGTGGGTAGTTCTACAACAAAATTGACCACATCATATTCAATTGAAGGTTTTGCCTGACCTATGTTGCTGTTCTCTCAAATTCCAAATGGGATCAGACCATCGTCTCCTTTGTGCAAAATTCTACTTCACAGAGCGGGGGAAAGGACTGCAAAGTTTAAGTTTAAGAAGAGAACTTCCAGAAAGTCCACCAACTGGGAGCTCTTTGGCACTATTGTGGCAACGTGAAAAGATGCCGTCCTTGACAACATGACAAGGAATATGACCGACTAGTTCAGCACCTTCATGACTGCGAGAGGAATGCTGAGGGTGGGAAAGCCACAAACAGACACCTGATTTCGGAAATTCTTGAGCTCATTATCTGCTGTCGTTTGGCATGAACCTCAGGAAACCACCACCTAATGTCCGAGCTTGCAAAGCTGTGCAGAGAAGCAATAAAGGAAGACCTCAAAGAGAGAAGACCAGCAGTGTTGGCCGATGCAACAGAAGCTGGGAAAAGTATTCGAAACACTCACCTGTCCTTCACCAACTGCAAGGACAAGATGACTGCCCTCTGATGTCCTGATGGATCTATCACATCTTCCAGAAAGGCAATGGAGAGGATTATTCATGACTTCTACTCGAATGTCTTTGATAGCCACATCCACCTGCCCACATACCAAATTCCACAGGATGGATATGTTGTCCCAACATTCACCCTTTCTAAATCCAACACACCATTTCATCACTAAAGACAAGTACAGCACCCAGTCCAGACAAGGTCAGACCCGAACACCGAAGAATCTGCCAAGTGATACAAGTGATTTAGCTTATTATTTTTTAAATAAAATCTTATTTTATTTTTATAACTTTGTTCACAATAATTGCATTCAATATTCAAACACCAATCCCACCACCATTACACCTTCCCACCACCAATATTTCGAATTTTCCCCACCACAACCCAAGCCTACTCAAATAGCAGAATGTTGCTTGTCATGAATAATCTACTAAAAATGATCACAGTTTTCTTGGAAGAAAGTGTGTTAAGATTGTTTTACCTTAGCCTGGAGCCATTATGTCTTTGTATAAGAGATTTACTAACATGCTGTTATAGATTGAGCATTGTGTGCTAATATATAATATATATGTATATATACACATATATGTATATATATACACACACATATATATATATTATTTTATTATTTATTTATTTTTTTGCTTTTTGGGTCACACCTGGCAATGCACAGCGGTTACTCCTGGCTCTGCACTCAGGAATCACTCCTGGCGGTGCTCAGGGGACCATATGGGATGCTGGAATCAAACCCGGGTCGGCCACGTGCAAGGCAAACGTCCTACCCGTTGTGCTATCGCTCCAGCCCCTATATATATATTTTAATCTAGATCAGGTGCCTTCTACTTTACACCCCATCTAATGTGGCGTGCTACTCCTGGTACATCAGTTGTGTTCATGGACGCACAATCTAGAAATTTGCAAATTTTGAATAGGTTGACACAGCTGAAGTCGTTTTTAATTGAATGGTGACTTTGGAATCCAGAGGCATCTCTGAAGCTTGTTACTCTATTCTGAGATTTACTTATGAGTCTCTAGATCATGACCATTAATGAGCTTATGTGGCACCAGAGGTAGTTCGTGGGCATGACTGCCAGCCTCCAGGAAGCATAGGGAGATGGGAGAAAGTGTCCCATTCCTGACTCGATGCAAGCCTAGAGATTTTAGTCAAAAAACTTGCACACCTGAATTTTTCAGCAGATTTTCTCATCGATGAGGCTTGTCTGGGTCTGTGGTGATGGCCATGAGCATGGCAACAGTTCAGTTCTGGAGATTTTTGAATGTGGGTTTTGTTGGGGCAAGTTTCCCTTACCTGCCCTTGCCCGCCCCGAATTTACCCGAATATGAGATTGAGCTTGAGAGGGCTTTGGAGACATGTTTTCAGCTTGTTGCTCTCTTTTGTGATCTATTTATTAATCAGTCTCTCTGAATATTATTCCTTACTAACAATTTTATAGATTTTATAATATTTAGGAATTCATTTAATTTAGTGGCTGGAGCGATAGCATAGCGGTTGGGCGTTGTCCTTTCACATGGCTGACCCGAGTTCGATTCCTCCGCCCCTTTCGGAGAGCCTGGCAAGCTACTGAGAGTATCAAGCCCGCGCAGCAGAGCCTGGCAAGCTATCCGTGTGTATTGGATATGCAAAAAAACAGTAACAATAAGTCTCTCAATGAGAGATGTTACTGGTGCCCGAGCAAACAAATCGATGAGCAATGGGATGACAGTGACAGTGATTCATTTAATTTTGATGCCTACATATAACTGATTTAATAAATGGTGTATGTGAACTACCATTTCAGGTTTTGAAAGATTGTAGCTAAATGGTAGTGAACAATTCTTTAACTATTATAAATAAGATGCCCCGGATAATTTTGTTCCTGTTGTGTGAAACACATACATGGGCACTACTCTCGAACTTCCGGAGTGAGATTTCTGGGTTATCAGATATAAATTTTCACCTTAAAATGAAAAGACAACACTAAATGGTTCTACATTGTCTGTGCCAACTTTACTACTTATTATCAGTGTACAATAGTTTCAGCATTACTGAATATTCTCATTATTTTTTAATTACATTTGAATGTCTGCTTCTCAAAAATTTCTTGTGAATCCAGTGTACTTCCTGATATTTGTGACTATTTTATTGTATTAATCGTAAGACAGTTTAATGGTCTTCTATCAAATATTTTTGTTTAACTCTAGGACTCAGATCTTGACTCTGAAGTTTCCTTTGTGATAGCAATACCGGAAGTGGAATGGAAGCACTCTCCTAAACTGATCAGCTCAGGTAGATTGGAGATGTAGCTCATTGCCATTTATCTTTGTGGTCTTCCAACTTAGGAACACAAAAAGGAATCATTGTCACTGTTTCAGTGTCGTCCCATTGATCATCGATTTACTCAAGTGGGCGTCAGTAATGTCTCCATTCATCCCAGCCCCAAGATTTTAGCAGCCTCTCCTTTCTCATCTTTCCTAAAGAAAAAGAATCAATATAGAATATTTTGGGATAGTCAGAGCATGCACTATTAAACTATTAAACAAGGAACATTGCAGTTTCCCTAGGTGCTCAACAGATCATTCAGACTGGTTTTCATTGAAAATAACATTATACGATGTCTGCTATTCTTTATAAATATAAAATTCTATAATATAAGTTTCATGCAGAGTTATACACAGCTCTCTAAATCATCGATGTATTTAAAGATAACACATAATTCAGTGTTTCATTAAGCTAGTTACCCTGGCAAACCTGCTCTGTGTTTAACACATCTGTGTTCTACATAGCTTGTACTTTCAAGTGACCTGGAAATGTCTTTGTGTTCTTTCTCTTCAACGCTTTGTGGAAAAGCAACATTTCTTATGTTTATTTATTCATTCAGTTCTTCTAAGAATTATCTAGTCTTTTCAGATACAAATAATGTGTGTTTTGAAAGAGATATTCTAAGATAGAGCAATAATAGAGAGGATGAGATATTTGCATTGCATGTAGTTGACCCAGATTTGACCCCTGGCATTATATGGTCCCTGAGCATTGCCAGGTGTGAAGAACCAGTCCCAAGCACACTGGGTGTGACCCCCCACCTACCCACAAAAGAAAGAAAGAAGGAGAGAGAAAGAAAGAAAGAAAGAAAGAAAGAAAGAAAGAAAGAAAGAAAGAAAGAAAGAAAGAAAGAAAGAAAGAAAGAAAGAAAGAAAGAAAGAAAGAAAGAAAGAGAGAGAGAGAGAGAGGAAGGAAGGAAGGAAGGAAGGAAGGAAGGAAGGAAGGAAGGAAGGAAGGAAGGAAGGAAGGAAGGAAGGAAGGAAGGAAGAGAAAGAAAGGAATAATATTCTAATTGGAATGTTGTACTGGTTTGACTTTCTATATAATGCAAGGAGAAACGTTTATAATATGAAGTGTATTTAAACTGTCAAAGATACCAATTGTTAAGTAGAAAGGGTAATATTTTTCTTGATATCAGCCTTAGATTTTTTGCCACTGGCTGAGTTTTTTATACAGTATTGTAGACTAAATATAGTCAAAAGTTGATCCCTAGAACCATTTGAGATTTTTACAGCTTTCTAAAACCTATCATAAAATGTAGACTTGCATATTCCCCTTGATATATTTTTGCAGTTCAGTTTATGGATGCTTTACAAATCATATATACACATATATAGTGTGTGTAAATATAGATAAATTATAAACATATATTCCTTCTTCCACTATATAATTCTAAGAATAATTTAACACCAAAACTATGTGAGTTTGAGATAACTTTTTATTTCTGTCACTTTTTCTAGAATATTAATTCAAGATGTTCTCTATTCTAGCCATCTGCCAAAGGGAAGAAATTCTAAATCATAAGCACATAAACTTGAAACTAACCCAAACAATAATTTATTAACCCTGCTCTAAAAAGAAAAATATATATCAGAGCCTTAGATATAGGAAATAAATGTGTAGAACAATAGATTCTCAAGATAGAGTAAAACTCTAGAGGTCAACAAAAATAATGCACCGTTTCTTTGCTTGAATGTCCTGTGTAATCATTGACCACTTCCAGAAAGCACTGCAGAAATATAATCCTTTATATTGACTTCAAATATTTCAGTGAATGGTTTCCATGGTGGTAGTTGTAATTTCCAAAACAAACAGAACAGGTCCAAACTTTCTGGCAGTTAGAACTTTACATGTTTAATTGTGACCCTTTAGTTTTCTCCGTAAGTCACCTTCATTTTCTAATATGTAAGTTTCTTTATAAATTCTTAATACATTGAGGTTTGATTATTCTCCCAAATTGCTTCCTCTGTCCTTTCTACCTATTCTAGTTTGTGGCAAAGATTAATATTGCCAGTGTAGTTTTCAGCTATTTGTAAGAAACATCTTTATTCTTTACACTAGATTTTTTTGAGCAACCCAGATGTATATTAGCACTTTTAACAAAAATAAGCATATAAAAATGTATTTCCTAAAATATTTCTGTAACCCTGAATTTGAGCTTTATATAAGTATTAGGTATATAGTATTATAAATCATTATCTGTTTATATGATATTAAGTTCATTACTTAAAGTCTAATTCAATTATTCACTATATAACTGACAAAAGTATATAATCTTTCACTCGTGGAGTTCTTTAGGATTTTGTTTGTTTGTTAAATTCTATTCTGGCCACACCCAGCTTTCCTCAGGGATTACTTCTGGCTCTATGCCTGTACTCAGGATTCAGTGTTATAGTTCACTGTGAAACATATGCAGTGCTACAGATTGAACCCATAGGAGATATAGGAAAGGAAGTGATCTATTACTTATAATGTCGCTCTAAAGTCCTAGTTTTATACAAACTCAAAATTTGATAAGTAATTTAGTTTACCTATCAATCTAAAATTTTTCTCAAGGAAGCATAATTTTAAACAAAATTACACAGTTTGCTTCATAATTCACATTACTTGCATAACATGGCTTATTCAGGGGGTCAGAGTGATAGTATGACAGG
Organism: Sorex araneus; assembly: GCF_027595985.1. Classification (NCBI taxonomy): domain Eukaryota; kingdom Metazoa; phylum Chordata; class Mammalia; order Eulipotyphla; family Soricidae; genus Sorex; species Sorex araneus. The sequence goes on along the minus strand of NC_073304.1, from coordinate 18,730,962 downwards.
TAGGTGTTTGCATTGCCTGCAGAAACATGGGGTTTGATACCCAGCACAACTATGATTCCCTAAATAATACCAGGAGTGAACCCCGGGAGTAGAGCCTGATGTAAGCCCTGAGTACCTCCAAGTAAGAATCCCCCTAAAAACTTTTTAAAAACACAAAACAGTTATTCATGTATAAATATGTTCAGAATGCAGTACTAATCTAACTCATCATAACTGATACCAACACTTTCTAGTATGCTCTGCAGCTTTCAGGCAAGCCCAGGACAGGGTGACGTGTTACTGATCACAGGATTACCTCTGGTGTGTCTGGTGGCTATGGAAGATTTTTCCTTCACCATATGAGAAAATTTTTCCTTCCTCAAACATACAATCAATGAATAAAATAAATGTTCCGCCTAAATGTTAATCACCAGTGAAATTTTTCATCTACAGAAGTTCCCAAATTTAGTTTACTTTTTTTTTTAAAGAAAACAAAAAATTCACTCAGTGTGCCCTGAACATAGATTTTCTTTAACTGAACAAAGAGAGTTGCTCCCAATTGCACTTGAGACTACTATTACCACCTTTGGATTGTATCAGAGTACTTTGAGTGCCAGTGTTGGTCCATTTGGAAATCAAGGACAATTTCAACAGCTAAAATTTATGAACAATTGTTCTACCAGATTATTATAAAAATAAAATATTTATCAGACATGACCTATTATATTTCTAAGTTTTCTCAGCTTTTTATATAAATTTTAAATGGTATTTCCCTTAGTAATGATTGTTTTCATTTCTTACTCTATGAGATAGCTTAAAACTAACATTTTAAGACAGAATACTATTTATATCCTCAAGAAATGTACTCTATTCAGTGCTGGAGTGATAGAACAGTGGTAGGGCATTTGCCTTGCAAACGGTCGATACAGGGTCAATTCCCAGCATCCCATGTAGTCCCCTGAGCACCGCCAGGAGTTAATTCCTAAGTGTATGATGCAGGAGTATCACTGTGCATCACTGGGTGTGACCCAAAAAGCCAAAAAAAAAGGTGAAAAAAAAAAGAAATGCACTCTATTTAAAAATTAGGGTGACTTGCATAACAGTACTGCAAGTACAGTGCTTGCCTTGCATACCGCTGACACTAGTTTGGTCCCTGGCGCCTCATGTAGCACCTGGAACTCACCAGAAGTAATTCCTGAGTGTAGATTCTAAAGTAAATTCTGAGCACTGCTTCATGTATTCAACAACCTCTCAAAAGGAATAAAAAATCCAGTAACAATTGAAAAATGTAATCCAGTAACAATTGAAAAATGATTATAAAAGTTATTAAATTTTGATTGAGAAATCTGGGAGAATAGGTTGGTTTTAAATAGTGAGGTAGGTCAACTCCCTTCTTGAGATGTGGGAAGAAATTTGGGAAGAAAATATAATACATTAAAAAGTGGTTTTCTACTTTTAAAAATAATTTCTCTTGGGGAAGACAGATAATACAGTAGATAGTGCAACACATAGGGAACTTACCTTGCATGCGGATGAACTTGTTTTGATCTGTATAAGGTCTCCTGAAATCCATCAGGCATGATCCCTAAGTGCAACATAAGCCCTGAGCAACTTTGGTTGTAGCACTAATCTTTAAGTAGAAATCAAGACTTCATATGAGTAGGTCATGGCACTCTTATCATATTTGACTGCAGATAGATATCATCTTTACCTTTAACTATATTTAATAGAAGGAGATCTCACTATTTATCTGCACCTATCTTTACCTAAACCCTATCTTTAAAATTTATATCAACTGCTGGAGTTCCTCAGTAAAATTTCAAATTTCCCTTCAACACATTTGAAACATTTCTTTAAGTAAAGAACTGTGAATTTCAAAGTTGTGGATAGTTTGGGTTTTATGAGCACGATATATTTTGTTGTTGTTGTTTTTTGGGGTCACATGTGGCAATGCACAGGGGTTACTCCTGGCTCTGCATTCAGAAATAACTCCTGGCGATGCTCAGGGGACCATATTGGGATGCTGGGAATCAAACCTGGGTCTGCCGCTTGCAAGGCAAATGCCCTACCCACTATGCTACCACTCTAGCCCTTATGAGCACAATATTTTGTGAGATCACCCTGTGTTTCTCAGTTTTTATCTTTGTTTTGTGATACGGATTTTGATGTAGTAGTGAATTAAGGTCACTCTCACTCAAACTGAATGACCTGGTGAACTGAAATGGAAAATATATCTTGGTTGTATTCCAGAATTATTCTCTTTCAATTTGAGCCTTTTATGCAGCCATATCTCTATAATTCTCCAAATATAAATAATCCAATAAAAGAAGTAATTTGCTTCAGTTTCCCGGTTTACACTTCAGGATCTCTGAATACAGTTCCTAGATTCTGGGAATGCAACATAAAACTAAATAGCAGAAACTTGAAGTAATTTAATAAGGTTAAGCAAGATTTTGTGGAATTTATATATAATGGCTAAAATAAATTTTCTCATGAATTTCTCAAGTCAGTTCTATCTAAGTAAATCTTTTTAGTGAATTAACCATTATTTTGATTAATTTCTTCTTTCCTTGTTTGGTACATTCTAGTAATTAAACATATCTTAATTACTTCATTTAGTACTGGGAGATCATCGGGGAGAAAATCAGCATTACAGAACTTCATATTTGCACAAAATTACATGTACAAGATATTTGTTGGAATTTTATGAAATTACTTTTCACCCTTATTTTTCAAAAATGCTTTCAGTCATTTTAAAAAACATCTTTATTTAATCTGCACAATAACCCCCTAAGTTAGCAATTATTCTCCCAATCATAACCATTAGTTTTTTTTCACACTTTACAAAATTAGAAATATTATCTCAAGACTTACAGTTATGAAATGTACCTCCAGAAGTTTTTAGACAATTTATTTTTAATTTCAATTTTATTCTTGCAAAAGACATAGTCTCTTATCTGGAAGGTCTGAATGGACATGAATCAATAAAATTATCTATTACTGACCTCATTACTTTAGAATATTTTCCCTTTATATTTATAGAATAGACAGGAGCGATAGCATAGCGTGTACAGGGTTTACCTTGCACATGGCCGACCCAAGTTCTATTTCTCTGTCCCTATCAGAGAGCATGGCAAGCTACCAAGAGTATCTGGCCCACACGGCAGACCCTGGCAAGCTACCTGTGGCATATTCAATAAGCCAAAAACAGTAACAACAAGTCTCACAATTGAGACGATAGTGGTGCCCGCTCGAGCAAATCGATGAACAATGGGACAACAGTGCTACAGTGCTATATTTATAGATTATAGTTAAAAAAAAACCTGCACCTCTTGATATTAGTTCTTAACAAATAAAATAGCTGAAATTCTAAAAGAATAGCTATAAATGATAGCATCTCTTTCCAGACTCCTTCCTTTCACATTTTAATGGGTTAATATGGCAAAAGTGGAGAAAAATTTTAATAGAGATGTTATAGTTCAGTGCAGGATCTAAATCCAACCTCTTAAAAATTCAAAAAGGAGGTAAGTATTACAATGCCTAATATAGCATTACGTCCCCTAATGCAGTAATATATTAAAATCAAGAAGAAAGAAATTTAAGCTAAAATGGAATAACAAACAAATGGTAAGCCTTGGCAGTGTTAGTACACAAAAAACATTCATTAAATTTAAAAGATTTATCTGTCCTATGTTTTATTAAGAATAATAAAAATCCTGGGGCTGGAGCACAGTGGGTAGGGCGTTTGTCTTGCACGCGGCTGACCCGGATCCTTTTCCCAGCATCCCATATGGTCCCCTGAGTACCGCCAGGAGTTAATTCCTGAGTGCATGAGCCAGGAGTAATCCCTGTGCATTGCCGGGTGTGACCCAAAAAGCCAAAAATAAAAAAAGAATAATATAAATCCTCCATTACTACATCTTTCTTTCATTTTTAATACCCTATATCAAAATAGAGTACTTGACGCATATGCTTGGGTACCAGTACTCCGATAGCATGTCAGAGTAACCGGTACCCAAGCGCATGTTGCTTATATCTCTCCTCTTGATATATGGACTCACATACTTTAATGCTGAGATGTGTACTGCTGACAAGCCTGTGTTCTCTCTTGAGCATGTCACTCTCTTTCACTTTCTCTCCCTCCCTCTTCTTCAAAAGTTTTAAATAAAATTCCGTTTTTGCTTCAAAAATGTAGGAACTATGGAGAGTTGACGTATAAATTTGCTCAATGCTACAATTATTTGCTTAATTATTATTTAAAATTTTATTAGATAATAATTTAGTTGCATTGGACAATGCAAGTATAAAGTATTATTTTTTATAGATAAATCTAAAATCTACGTACTATTCTCTATGTGTTTCTATTCATAACTTATGTGTATTATCTGAGATGCAATAATTTATATCATGAGTTAGTATTTATGTTATACATGTTAGTAAAGGGCCTGGCAAGCTAACCGTGGCGTATTTGCTATGCCAAAAACCATAACAACAAGTCTCACAATAGAGACATTACTGGTGCCTGCTCGAGCAAGTTAGTAAGTGGAATGCATGGCTAAGTCAATAAAACATTGGAGTTATTCTCAAATTTTATTGCTTTCATATAAATATTTTACGACTAAGTTAGTTAAACCATTTTTTAACTTTCTTAAATATTTTTCTTAAAATCCTAAAATATTTTCAGTGGATCCAAATATCTAAAATGATCCCTCTATCACATAACTTTGCAGATGTTTTTCTGAGATCCCTCCGTCCAGCTGAGGGCTGAGCAGGCTGTGTTTTGATCAGCTGCAGTTCAGTTCTTATACTCTCACTACAGCACCAACTCAGGTTTATTTTTCCATTCTTGATTTGCTTCTCTATTGATCAGTCATTTTGTCTGTCACTATGTAGTTTGTTTTCCTCTTGGAAAGAAGGAGAGTCCCCAGGAAATTCCACTGGGAAAGATTGTCTTATTAATATGACTTTTGATCCTCGTTGCAGTTTATCATAGCCTTCTGCCGAGTAAATATTACATTGTGGTGTCGAAATCACCCTTCCCTCTCTCTTTCTTTTACTTGATTTTCATATTTTCTTACCTTAGTCTCTTCTTTCATACAGTGGCAGTTTTGTGAATCATTGGGTGTCTGCTTCTTTGTAGTACTATGGCACTAACTTTTGACTCACTGCCGGGTAAATATGAAGTATTTATTGATGTGTCAAAAAGGCTAATGTAGAGCAGGTCATTTCTAATTTTTCTTGGGATTTTAGTTGGTATTTACCAAGGCTATTTCTCATCTTATCGTTATTCTTAATGTAAATAAACAGGTCATAGTTAATACAAGTAAGAGAAAAAAAGATATATACACCATTGCTCCACTCATTGGATGCTTACTTTTGCTAAATGCTATTAGTTTTATCATCTCTTTATTTTACTTAATACTGTTCCCCAGAGTGGGTAGGTTTGTTCTTCCCCCTTGAAGCAAATAAAAAATATGGTTATATCTTTATTTTTTTCAAGTGATGATTTGAACAAGAATGGGTTGGAATAGATGTGACTGACAAGAAAATCTAACTGGGGAAATTTAGAATATGTCAATTTTCTTCCATGGCACCCACAGACAGGAAGTAGGCAGCTGGAAGAAGTGGGTAGATGGTGCATTACTCAGAGATTCAGAAACTATTTCTGTTATTTAAAGGACTGGTGGTACCCACAATGTTTATTTTATATAGTACTGTCACTATTTTTAATGTTATCAGCTATACTAATTTTAAAGAAAGTTATCACACTTTAATCAGATGCCAACATAAAGCAACACTTTTTCTATGTGTTCTGTTTGTTTTTTTTAATCCCTTAACAGGAATTTTAAACCATATGTAAAAAATTGAAGACTATTAATCACTCTCATCTCTGATTACTTTATTCTAAATGACAATGTAAATCAGGAAATTATTTGAATTATACATAATACTTAATCAAAATTCCCAACTCCTTCTACATCATACAGACATGAAATTCATGTATTTTTTAACCAAAGATTTATTTTTGCTATTAGATGCTGTTACACAGAATTTCAATTTCCCCTCACAGTTCTGGGTGGTGAAAGTCCTAGATCTAGATGTCAGCGGGTTTAATTCCCTCAGAAGCTTCCCTTTCACCTGCTCCTCCCACCCAATTTATTATTGAGATGCTGCGATTTACAGCAGCACTAATAAAAGTCCATGAATGAATGCGTTCAACAGTTACTTACAAACAGCCTGTCTGCTTCCCTCCACTGTTATCCCAAGGACACCTCCCATATATTCATTCCCTCTCTCCCCTTCGGGAACCCAGATCTGTAGAACAATTCCCCAGTTCCGATGCCATTGTCCATTTGTTCCCTTACTGTTTCTTTAATCCCAGATGAAAATGATAGATACAGAATGATTTCTCTCATATGTGGATTATAAGTAACTGCAAAAGACTTCTATTCTTGGGTGGGGGGGTGTGGTCACACCCGGGGAAGCACAGGGTTTATTCCTGCCTCTGCACTCAGGAATTACTCCTGGTGGTGCTCATGGGACTATATGGGATGCTCGAATCAAACGTGGGTTGGTCGAGTGCAAAGCAAACACCCTACCCGCTGTGCTATCCATCCAGCCTCGGAACTTCATTCTTGAAGTAGAGAGATGGATATTTTCTCCCACGGTCTTCCCTCTGCGATTTAGAAGCCTAGTATGTCTTTATGTTTGTACTCTTGGCCTCATCTTATAAGGAGATATCACATTAGAAAAGGGCCCATTCTCAAAACCTTATATTATGTAACCACTACTTTATCTTATTGTGACATCATAGTTTATAATAGTATTGAAATCATTGTGTAATACTTGCAGTGCTGCTACACAAATACTTCCAACCCTTCTCCACTGTAGATTTTTCAGTTCCAAGTTTGATTGGTCTTCTTATGTATCTGTTTTAATTGGTATTGTTTTACCTCATTCTTTGTTTCTTTACCCTATGCATATGAAACAAATTATTAGTATTTGCTCTTTACATTGTGACTCACTTCGCTTGACATGACACCCTTCAATCTTATCTAAGTCATTGAGAACCATAAGATTTCATCTTTTGTCATAGGAAGTAGTATTCAACTGATTATTATTGGTCTTTTTGATTGTTTTATATATCTTAAATATTAACTAGCCCTTTATTCATGCATGCTGTGCAAAGATTTTCATAACTGACACCTATCCTCTTTGTACACATAAATTAACTGTACATTTGAGGAATAATCTCTGGGATCTCAATTTTATTTTATTCTATCTTTGTACCACATTGTTTTGATTAACAAAACATTGCAGAATAAAGTCTGGAAAGTAATGCCTTCCGTATTTTGTACTTAAAATTACTTTGGCTATTCTGGGAGTCTTATGGTTTCATATGAACTTTAGAAGTATATCATTGAAAAATGACATGTAATTTTTTTTTCATTTTGGATCACACACAGCAATGCTCAGGACTTACTCCTGGCTCTATACTCACGGATCATTCCTAAATGGCTCAGGGGTCCATATTGTTTGCTGAGGATCAAACACAGGTGGTCACATGCAAGGCAAACACCTACCTGCTGTACTTTCACTCTGGCTCCCTGGGGAAACTTTTTTGGTGATTAGACTGCATCTGTAATTTACTGTGGACAATGGGAAACTTGTTCATAGATTAATCAACAATATTAAAATAGCTATCTTAATCACTTTAAAATTTCACATCAAGTTCAGTGAGAAATTAAGTTTCAAAGTAGGAATTTGAGAGTGTATATTTAGCATATAATAATAGGTAAAGATAAGGAACAAACCAAGAAAATTTAAAAATAATAGTCAACATTTGTAGCTTAGCAAAATATAGCTATACACTTTTTTTCTCACTTGGTACAGCTTTTATTCCATTGTTTGTTTGTTTGTTTTTTGCTTTTTGGGTCACAACGGGCGATACACAGGGGTCACTCCTAGCTCTGCACTCAGGAATTACCTCTTACAGTGCTCAGGAGACAATATAGGATGCTGGGAATCGAACCCGGGTCCGCCGCTTGCAAGGCAAATGCCCTACCTGCTGTGCTATCACTCCAGCCTCAGGCATGATAAGATTTTACATGCTTATCATAGAATAAATTTTGAGAATATCAGGCTCAATATTATACTTATTTTGAAGCCCTAGAGGTAAAATTCTGTATAGTTGAATTAATGGGAACATTCTTAGTAATCCTGAGAGTTGGCTAATATACTCAAGAGTTAACTAATATACTCAGGACTTGTGTTAGAAAACCTAAACTTAGGAGTTATAAACTGGTTGCATAAGTTACACTGGTTAAGTGCCACATTAAATTTATATTGATATGTGGAACATTAGGAGATAAAAAGTTATGGAACATCAGAAGAATAAAGAAATTGTCAAGGTGGAAGAGGCAGTGATGTCAGAAGAACCTGATTCTAATTGTAAAAAGTGCCCAAAATAGTCTTTTCATAGCTTAATTTAACTCTCAACTTTTATACCTGTAACAAAGGTTTGTCCAATGATTAAAACAGATACTGATTATGAAGTACTTAGTTCAAAAGCTTACTATTGAAATATATTGAATAAACTAGTGTCGTTACTGAAAATCCTAATCCATTAATGGAGTAATTTATTTATTGAGTCAAGTAATATATGCCATGTACCAGGCACTTGGAACATAGCTGAAAAGAGTTAGCTTATTTTTATAATTTGTTTTGTTAGTGAATCACTGTGGGGTACAGTTACAGATTTACAGACTTTCGTGCTTGCGTTTCAGTCATACAATGATCAAGTACCCATCCCTCCACCACTGCCCATTCTCCACCACCAATGATCCCAGTATCCCTAGCCCACCCTACCCACCTGGGTGTTGTAGTTTGCACTAGAGACATTGAGTAGCCATTGTGTTCAATCTATTTTTATTATCACTATTATTACCATGATTACTGTTAAGCCCTGCAAAGATTAAAACTCAATTATCTCTTAGGAACTTTTTAAGGTTCACAATTTAAAATGCATTTATCAAATTTATGATAAAATGGCAGAATATGGTAGTGAAGTAAAGGTGATATTTCATTTAAAAGTGTTCTATTTGGAGAGAACATTCAACAGTGTGGTAGCAACAATTAAGATTAATGATTTGGTATTTTCTACATAGGCTGTCAAAAGAGGTAACTGAAATTCATTCATGTGTATAGAGTTCCTGTTCAAGGGTACATTGCCTTGCACTGTTTTAAATAATAATCTATATCATTATTAAAATAGTGATAACAGTTACATGATGTGAAAGGTCTCATATAAGAGAATATAAAAAATTCAGTAGATGCCTGACCAGATAGTTGTAACCACAAAGATATATCCTCTGGGATGCTCCTGTGTTAAAAAGTCATCGTGGGACTTACTCTCTTATACAATATCATTTTGCCTACTTCCAAAAGATAATTATAGTTCATCTTATTGCCCACTAAGCAGTTTTTATTATCTGAAGACTGCTTAAAGAATATTTTATACTACACCAAAACCACTAAAATTCTCAATTGTTTACATGATATATGGAATTACAGTCACTAAAGATAGCACTTTGCAGTAAAGAACAAAATCAGATACAGTAGAACTAAGCTAAGATGAAAAGTGAAAAAAAATGAAAGTGATGGAACATATTTCTACAACGGAAAAAAGAACACAGTTACAGAGTTGGAGAAATGATTTTAAACACATTTCATGTAGGAAAAACTTTTATATTTTTATATGTTTATATTAGAATCTGAGATTATTCTTAATAAATAGAATCTGGAGACACAGAGAAATAGAGGTATTTTATAAATCTTAAAATAAGACTAGTTTGCTTTGAAGGGATTTCTATTGTGGTGGGGGGAATTCCTGAAATTAGAGTGTCATATTAAAAAGATTTGATTGTCAAAACAACAATTATTCTAGAGATGAAAGTATAGAAAACTTTTGAAAATTCCTTTTACAAGATGTCCAGTTCCTGTGAGAGGTGCTCATGTATTTTGAATGGGAGTGCCTATTAAAAATTGGGAATCTAAAAACAATTTTTATTTTCTTCACATTGCTTCTGCATTTTAAACCATATATACCATTAATTATGGTATTTTTATTACCAAATATTGAGTTCTAATGATAAAGGCAAACATAAGTTGAATTTCCTAAGAAAAGATTTTCTAAGATTCACCACACCACACCACACTCATAAACATGATCATTGCTAAGACAAAATAGCATTTTGTTCTATTTTATTCCTTTTTATAATGAAAGTAAATGAATTAATTGATGAATTACTGTAACTTTATATAACACCAATCCTAGACCACATTTAAAACACATATATATGAAAACAGCTTTTGATGACTGTAGGCAAAATAAATTTGGGGGAATGGCCATTAATTTCCCTTGATTAAAAATGATTAAATTTAGATAGTTACCTGTAAGATTATATTTAGTTTCATAATTACATATAATTAGATTGTGTGTGTCAGTATTTTGACTTCAGAAGATAAAATCTAAGTAAATATTTCATTTTCTTCCAAAAGCTTATTCTACTCCTGGAATCTAAAATTATATAAAACAAAAATGAAAATATATATATAGATCTTAGGTTTTTATGGTTTTTGTCTATTATTTCAATTCATATTTAGCAGCTTCCATATTATATTACATATAATATGCATTATATATTATAAAATAAATTATTTAATTGCAGCATAAAACCATAAATAGCATAAAATATAAGTAGCTTAATTTTTCACAAACTTAGATGAAATAACATGTTATGAGGTTTTATATTATATCGGCAAAGGATATTTTTATCTATACTTATTACTTCATTTCCTTTGGTTTGATAGCCCTCATCTACAATGCATTATCAGTTTATATATTTTAATTTATTTTATATTACTAGAATCTTATAAGTTTTCAATATTAGGGGAATTTAGGAGTTTAGCTACATGTCTCTATATGTGTGTAAGTTGTCACCACACTCTTCATCAAAGTTCTAATGCCATCCCACCACTAAAAAGATACCTCTCCTCCTTCCCTCACCACCCTAACTTTTTTGTCAGTTAACACCATTGTTTTCAACAAGTCTGGAGATTAGTTTTATTGATTTTTTTATGTTAATTAATTTTACTGGTTCAAATTCTACATGGGTTAAACCATCTGTCAGTTGTGTTTAAATACCTTAGTTATTTCAATTATCACAATTACCCCTAGATCAATTCTTTTTTTCAACCTCATGAAAATTATTTCATCATTTTTAATGGCATAGTAATATTTTTAGTGATTGTAAATTGGGGATAACATACTCTGTTGTTTTCAGGGCTTAGTCCGGGCTCTATGCTCAGCGAATAATACTGATGCAGCTCAGAGAATCATATGTGAAACTGGGCATTGAGCAAAGTCATCCAAGTCAGCTAACTATAAGGCAAGTGCCATAACCGCTATCTCGACCATCTTTTTTTTTTAATTATAAAACCTGCATTCACTTACATTTCTAACATCAGTGTGCCAGGATTCAGTCCTCACGTCCTGTCCAACACTTGTGGAAACCAGAGTAATAGCTAACTGCAGTCAAACAAAGCTGCAGACGCACAAATTACCCACTCCTGGTCTATGGAGGTAATGATGCAAAGTAACAGTACACGATTCTTTGAGGCCTTATAATTGGAAAGAGTCCACTTTAAATCTTTTAATGAGGATCCATTAGAGAGCAAAACTGGTGCCAGAGACCTGAGTAATTGTAGTTTCAATGGATACTTTATGTTAATCTTTCTCTAAGCAAGTAAGAAAAATGTTGGTTCCTACTTCAAGAAATTAATTTCACAGGCATTCCAGTCCAGTTGTCCCTAAACTTAGAATGGGGTGAAGAATTACCACATGCCATTTAAGCCACAACAACATTCTCATTTTAGTAGTTTTGTGTCTTAGAAATGTATATTTAGTTCTCATTTAAATACCCAAGATTAAAAATGACAAAAAATAGTGCATGGGTTTAAGCACCGTGCTCAATAATCAGAAATAGACAACAAAAATATTTTTAAATCTCATGTGAAAACTCAGTGACTCTTAATATTTCCCCCTCTATTCTTTTTAAGAAATGCTTGTTTATTATTTGACAAAATAGAACTCCCCGTTGGAAACTTTGTTAAGAAAGTGCAAACATAAGTCTACTAAGTTTAAATTTGAATACTAAATGAAATGGAATTTGAAATAAAAAGACATTTTCTTTGTTTGATTTGGGGGCTACACCCAGTGGTGCTCAGAGTTTACTCCTGGCTCTGTGCTCAGTGATGACACTTGACAAGGCTCAGGGAACCAAATTAGGTGCCAGGAATAGAGTAATATACAAGGCAAGCATCTTACCTGCTGTGCTATTGCTCTGGTCCATTAAAAGACCTTTTTCCCAAAAGCACTTTGTACATTTTTGGGCACTGAGTGCATGTCAGCTAATTCCATTTAACTAGATTCCCGAGAGTATTTAGTTTTTCTCCAGAGATAAGCTCATATTGAAAAAAAATGTATTTGCCATCCACACTGGTTTTTTTTTTTTTTAAATTTTATTGAATCACCATGTGGAGGGTTACATAGTTCTCAGGATTATGTCGGTTATACAATTCTCAAACACCCTTCCCTTCACCAGTGCCCATCTTCCATCACCAACCCCCCCAGTATACCTGCCGCCCCCTCCCACCTCCCCAGTCCCCACCCTTGTAAATGATGTTTCGCTTCATTTACGCCTTATCACGATTACATTCCATGTTTCAACACATAACTCACTACCGTTGTTGGGGTTTCCCCCAAAAAAGAAAAGCAGTCCTATTGCCAAGGAGGCATTTGATAGTTCTCCACTGCTAAGAATATAGAGATATTAAGTCCCGCTGTTTGTTACCTAACTTTTCTTTTTCCCCCTTGCCCCGCGCCACCGAGTTCACGCCTTTTTAGTAATCGCCACGCTGCCTGACAAGGGAAAAAAAAAACGAAAAGGGTGGTTATTTCCCGTCATCAGCAGGCGTGGGGCTCTGGCTTAGTTGATAGACTAGTAGAGTGTCTGCAAGCAGTTTCTGGAACCAAAGGTCCTGCGCTGGTATCGGCTCCGGCTCGAGATTCCACCAGCGTCCCACTGTTCCATGTACATAATTTTCCCCTTATATCCCATTCCCACGCCACCAGGTCTATTTGCTTAATGGACATCACACTATGTTTGACACCACGCCACGTTTCTTCCCGAGAAAGAAGGGTATTTCTTCTCAGCCGGCGTGGGGATATAGCTTAGTTCAGTCTAGAGAGATGGCTACCACTTTGATTGCCTTCAATATTTCAGCAACAGACTATTCTTGATAGGATCTCCCACAAAAGTCCGACCTGTTAAAGAGGAACCATTACATATTGCTAATGCTAAGATGACATTAGGCCGCGCGGTTTTGGGTTTGTGTATAAAGTTCAGGGAAAGTACAACCAGAAATAACATCACTACAAACTTTTACCCTTATATGGTGCTCATAAGATGGAGAAACCTAGAGAGAGACTCGGAGTTGAGAGAGAGAGAGGTTAGAGGAATTGGGGGATGCCCGGCTCCCACTGTTTCAGCGCCGTGAGGTCTCTGGTCCCGTGCCGGAATTAGTTCAGTGGGCAGCTTAGAGTCCAAGGACGCTTCCTTGGGCTCTTCCATCGTGCTGGCTCCGCAGCAGGTTCCAAAAGCTGGTTTTTTTTTTAATTTAGCATTCCATTCTACAGGATTTGAGGTAACTGAATAAATTCAGATAATCACATTAATTTTCAATTTGCATCATAAATTGTCCCAACAGTGAGGGGAAAAAAGTAGAAAAAAAACTTATAATACATGAAAATGAATTTGTGGGGCTAGAGTGATAGCACCGTGATTAGGGCATTTGCCTTGCACTTAGCCGACCCAGGTTCGATTCCCAGCATTCCATATGGTCCACTGATCACGGCCAGGAGTAATTCCTGAGTGCATGATCCAGGAGAAACCCTTGCACATCGCTGGGTGTGTCCCAAAAAGCAAAGAAAAAAATGAATTTGTGGAGTACAGAATTTAAAATCAAAGCATATAAAAGTTGCTAATTTAATAATTATTTTAAATTTTATGTGTTTTAAATCACGGACTGGAGCGATAGCTCAACAGGTAGGGTGCTTGCCTTGCACACAGCCAACCCGGGTTGGATTTCTCTGTCCCTCTGGGAGAGCCCGACAAGCTACCAAGAGGATTCTGCCCGCATGGCAGAACCTGGCAAGCTACTGTGGCATATTTGGTATGCCAAAAACAGTAACAAGTCTCACAATGGAGACATTACTGGTTCCCGCTCGAGCAAATCGATGAACAACAGGATGGCAGCGCTACAGTGCTTAGATCACAGTAATTAGACTTCTCAAACAGATTTAATACCTCTATTTATTACACATTCTCTCATAAAGCTTTCTTCAATTTTTCCCACTATTAGCACAGTTTTTAGAAACATCAGGGTAGTTTCAGATGAATTTAATATTCAGAGTTCTCTTTCTTTAATTTTTTTGACAGATTTCACTGGATCTATTTCACAGCTTAATATATATTTAGTGGATAGTACCTTCAAGAAACAAGGACTACAGCTTCAACCTTGACTCACACAATTAGGGGAAATAATACATTAGACAAATATTCATGTTTTATGAAAATTTTGTTTTTAGATTCACAGGGGGACGTGGGGGAAAGTTCAGAGATTCCTCTCACATTTCTCATTGTCCTCACAGATGATAAGTATCCCCCCATTTCAACACCCATCATCAGATTCATATTTGCTATGACTGAAGAATCTACACTAACACATTATAGTTGTTCCAAGACCATAGCTGATCTTAGAGATCATTCAGATACTGTAAAATGCATTTTGCCTTTTCCAAAATATGTGTTTGGGATGATATGGTATGCACTCTTTTCCGATTGGCTCCTTTTATTCAGTAATATGCACCTAGGTTGTTACCATGTCTTTTCATAAATGAATAGCGTGTTTTTTTATATGCTAAACCATACTATAATGGCTATTAACCTATCTTCCTGATTCATTCCCGTAAAGACATAATTGCTGCTACTCCAAATGTTTAGCAGTTTTGAATCAATCTCCTATAAAAGCCCATGTGCATATTTTGTGTGAACATATGTTTCCAGTTCCTCTGCACAAATACTAAATTGCATGATTGATGAATCTTATGATCGGTGCATTAAAAATCTTATAATGATGCATTTTATCAGCTATAGAGTTCCCATTGCTTCATGTCCTTGCCAATATTTAATGTTGTGAATATTTTGGATATTGGTCATTATAATTGTGTAATGGTAGATAGTTGGCATTTTATTGTTCTTGTTTGTTTTCTGTATGTGTGTGTGTGTGTGTGTGTGTGTGTGTTTGTTGGTTGACCACACATGGTGATGCTCAGGACTTATTCCTTTATCCGTGAACAGGGACAATTCTTGACAGTGCAAATGAAGCCATTTATTTGTGGAGCCAGAGATTGAACCAGACTTAACTGTTTATAAAGCAAGAGCCCAATCCACTGTACTGTCATGGTGGATCTGGTACCTAATCCTTGCATTTTCTTACTAATATATGGTGTGGAATTCCTTGCCGTGAAAAATTGTCCCTTAAACAAAAAAAAATGTACCTTTTTATATAATGCAACAGGAGACTAAAATCAAAATAGGTATCAGCCTTCTTCTCCCTCTGAATTTCCTAAAACACTACGTTTAGAAGTTATGGTTCTCGATAATCTAGTTATTTCATGTTACCCAGTAGTACCCATAAATATACTATTTCAAAAAAAGTCACATTCTGAGCTTTTACATAGAGATGAATGTGTATTTGTGTAAGGGGTTTAATACTCAAACTCCCGTAGTTATAAAAATAACATGGATTGTATTATATATTGTATTATAGTGTATATATATTGTATTTTGTATATTGTATATATTATATATTTTATATATTGTATTTTGTGTATTTGTATATTATATATTGTATTATATGGATTGTATTATATAGAAATAACATGTATTATATTTAGAAAGAATTTTATGAAGATATTTTCAGTTACATTTGATGCAATTAGCTATCTTAAGAAATAGTTCAGTGTTTGAACTTTCTATTTTCTAATTGCTAATAACAAATTTCAAATTCAGCAGAGATGTGAAGGAAAAGACTGGGCTTAGCATGCAAGTGGCAGAGCTCAGGCACATTTGGCAAAAAGGTTAAAGACGTCTAAGCAGAAATTGCAAGAATATTTCAAATAATGCTAATCCTTTTATGAAAATGTCAGAGGATCATTGTATGTTTGGTCAGCATTTCTGTGGAGCCTTTGTCTAGAAGCAATATTTCGAGCAGTACAGATGCAAATGGTTTCATCTGCTAATCTCTGAAAATCCCATCTGTTTCTACTCCTCCCGCCAAATCCTAACAGGGAAAATAATTGTGGATATGTAACCAATTTCTGAATAAGGCAAATAAAATAAGGCAAATAAACACATCTTAATAACAAGAATAGCTTTTCTACATTCACGATATTCATCAATAGTGATTTATGTTGCCTATGTTAAAATTAAACCGTGATTCTTCACCTTTGACCAGTTGCATGAAGTCATAATGGTTTGGCAATTCTACTTTATCTAAAATTGTAAAATACTCCCACTTCTTCTCTTTTGGAACCAAGCTTAAACAAATCAGAGCTAGCCTGTTGTACAAAGAGAAACATATTGCCGGTTTACTCCATTATTTTCTTTGATAATCAATCCCCTCAATATGTTACGAAGATCATCTTTGTCTAGTACACTCCAGCAAGGTTTACATACAAACAGTCCCAATCAAGCCTGGGTCAGTTCAGTGGTACTGCACTACTTACAGAAAGATAAGTTGCACCGTAGCACTGTCGTCCCACGTTCATCCTTTTGCTTGAGCGGGCACCAGTAACATCTCCATTGTAAGACTTGTTGTTACTGTTTATGACATATTGAGTATGCCACAGGTAGCTTGCCAGGCTCTGCTGTGTGGGCAGGATACTCTCGGTAGCTTGTCAGGCTCTCCAAGAGGGACAGAGGAATCAAACCCAGGTTGGCCGCATGCAAGGCAAATGCCCTTCCTGCTGTGCTATCGCTCCAATCCAGATGCAAAGTTAGCAAAAATAAATGCTAACTGATTTAAGGCATAAATTTTACCATGGAATGTTAGTAGCAATGCACATTGATGCAAGAAATTTAAATACTAATATGTACCTTAAAGTAATATTTAATATTACTGCTACATTGTTAATGTGCCTCTAACTTAGTTTTAGTATAAGATATGTAAAGAATAATGAACATTTAATAACTAAATTAAACTCCTCAAAATAAGTTATTTCTCAATTGAGTGTTCCCCATGGTTGGAGATTTTATTTCAGTTGTTTCTTTGGCATTTGCTTTTTTATTTTGTGATTTTCTTCTTTTTAATTTGTACCAGCACCCTCTTTATTGTTCACATTACAACCTCAACACATGTCCTGAATGAACACACTGGTGCTTTCTATTTAAAAAATTCAACAAAGATTGTCTCTCTCATTCAGATTATTAGATCAAAAGCTCATCATGAGTGATAGAATCTGTAATCTTTCATTAAATCAGTTATGCCTCTTTGATTTTCCTTTCTCTCTAGCCATCAAAAATGCATGACTAATTTTCTTTCCTTTTAAAATTCATCTGTAATGACTTTTATCAAATAATATTTGCAGTTTATTATCAAGCAATTTATTTGCACTCTTCAGTACATGTCAAAAGAATAGTAACTAAAATGATTTCTATCCACGTTAATTCCAGAATATTGTACTGTCCCCCTCCATAGATTGTGTCTTCTATCTATCTATTACCATATAGCACAAAATTTCACTTCTTTAGTTTTTTGAGGGGGGCGGGGACATTTGGTACTTCTCAGGTATTACTTGGTTTTGTGCTCAGAGATCACTCCTCCTGGAGTTGGGGAACCATATGGGATGTCAGGGATTGAACCCGAGTTAGCAAATATAAAACAAGCATCCTATCTTCTCTCCTATGTCTCTGATCATAACATCACATATCTTAAAGAAACAATGCCCCCTTCATTATAATAGGGTAAGTTACTTCATGATGCTCATGGCCCTTAAACTAAAGCATCAGCACCTCTAGGCCAGCTTGTGAAACTATTTTCATGGGAGAACTGACCTTCATAAAGAGTAATATTACATGATTATTTTTTGCTTGTAGGTATTTACATATGGTCATGCACAACATACATGAAAATCAAAAATGAACAAGCAAAACAATTACATATTACTGATAGGGACATTGTGAACTCCTACTAGTTATTTTTTAATTTTAATGCTAGAAATATAGAGGTTTCTGAGAAAAGAAGATTAATGCTGTTATAGCCGTCACCCTATGTCAGTAGCTCAATTCAGAGCTATCCATGTTTAAAGGTCAATCGCTATTTGATGATTATTAGATGTCAAATAGATTGACTTGGTTTCATTCCAAAAATACATTTATTTTATTGCTCATGTTGTCTTTATTGATAACTAACACCTCTAAGTGATTTTAATTCTGTATGGCTCCAGTAATACAGATTAATTTTAAAGATTAAAATTGCAAATGCAGAGAAAAATTATTCCTCAACGTAGAGTACATCTGTGAAAGAAACTTTTGTAAAAAAGTAAAAATACCCACAAAGGTTGGTCTCAGCTCAATTTTCCAACCCATAAGACAGTGTGACCTTTGTTTGATCTATGGTATTTTGTGTTAGGATCTTATAGATTAACTCAAAACCTACAAATGAAGCTATATTTCTCTGCTTTCAGATCTCTTGGTTAACTGCCCATATACGGAAACACTTTTGCAATTTGGATTATCTTTGATCATTTCCTTTTTTTTCTGTTCTTATATTTTCCTGGTAATATTGCATAACATTGTTTCATACAATCTACTATTTTTGTTAGGGATTCATATTGGTGGTTCTCAGGGATCACTGGTTTTGAAAGACCGTGCTGTGTTGGAAATTGAACCAATATTATGATATGCAAAGAGCCAGCCCTTTGACACAACTTCCAGATCCTAACTCATTCATTTACTGTGTTATTTATTTGTTATTTGACATTATATAGACATTAAAAAATATATAATAATTTAGAAAGCTAACTGTGTTTGTTAATTATTCTATTTAAGTAAGGATATTATATTTAGAAAAGAAGTGAATTGTGTTATAAATTTAATACTAAAATAGTAGAGATTGTTAGATGATGATAATCTAATAGAAGAAGTAATTCTAGGTAAAACACAACATATGTAGCGTGACTCTGGGAAGGATTTAAAAGAAGTTCAGGTGTCATTTCTGCTGTGTTTTTTCACCCTTGGGATATGTTCCCAGAATATGTCACATAGCAGAAATGGTGTTTGCACTTGTATGTTCATTGCAGCAATATTTACAATAACCAATATCTGGATACAACCTGAGAGCCCAAGATCAGACAACTGGTTAAAGAAACTATGGTACATCACCACAAAGGAATATTATGCAGTCGTTAGAAAAAAATGAAGTCATGAAATTCACTTATAAATGGCTGGATATGGAGAGTATCATGCTAAATGAAATGAGTCAGAAGGATAGGGAGAGACGTAGAATGTCTGCACTCATTTGGGAGATATAGAAGTACAGTATGAGACTAACACCCACAGACAGTAGAATCAAGGGCCAGGAAAGTTGGTCCATGGTTGGAAGTTTGCCACAAATGCTGAGGGAAAGGGCAGCTGGGATCTCTATCCCAACTGTCATAGTGGCGACTATAACATAGTCCCAGTGGTGACAATGACAACTATGGTTGGAGGGAATCACTCTGGAAGGGAGATGTGTGCTAAAAGTGGGTTAAGGATGAAAAATGATGGCCTCTCAGTATCTGTATTGCAAACCAGAACGCCACAAAGGGGAGAGAGTAAGACGCAGGAGGGGTTCGGGAGAGTGCTTGGAGTGAAAAGAGGGATACTGGGAACACTGTTGTTCCCAGTGTCTACACGGGTAGAGGGATGGGTATTGGAACATTGTATGACTGAAACCCGATCATGAAACCTTAGTAATTGTATATATCTCATGGTGAGCCAATAAAAAAAATTAAAGAAAAATAAAATAAGTTAGAAATCATTTGCTGGAAATTACCCAATAAAAGAAAAAAATGAGGAGCCAGAGTGTTAGTACAGAGGGTTGGGCAGGTGCTTTGCAGATGATTGACCTGGGTTCAATCCCAGGCACCCCAGATGGTTCCACAAATGTGCCAGGAGTAATCGGTTATCCCTGAGCACCAAGCCAGAAGCCCTGAGCACCACTTGATGTGATCCCAAAACAAAAACAGAAGAAGCAAATATCAAATAGGAATTCTGTAAAGTGGTAAGCTGAGAAGTAGCAAGTAAGTATTAAGGTAATACATTTGAAATGTCTGCTCCATTTCAAAATTTATTAAGAAACAGTTACACAAAACAAGGTAAAAATTGATAAAAATTTCAGACCAGAAAACTGAGTAAAGATAAAATTGTTGAAATCTCATGTCAATCTTTCATTTTTTGATCTGAAAAACTTTCATTTAAAAAGATATCATGAGATAAATCTATAGGTTTCTTTTATACTATTATAATGTCTGAATAAAAGGCAATGAATTTGAATAGTAGCAGCTAAACGAATTCAGAGACAAATATATAGATTTATATATGTAAATATATGATAAGTATACTTAGAGAGAGAGGAGAGGAAAGGAAATGATAATCATCTGTTGTATTTTTAATTAATGTGTGTGATGCTATGAATATTTGTGCAATATCTCTACCCATTAAAATTTTGCCTTTTAAGAGATGATAAATTTTCATGTGTTTTGTCATGTTTGGGGGAATTTTCAGGCAAATTATTTTGTCTAATCTACGTGCTTATAAAAAATAGTAATTTGGGGCTGGAGCAATAGCACAGCGGGTAGGGCATTTGCCTTGCACGCGGCCAACCCGGGTTCGATTCCCAGCATCCCATATGGTCCCCTGAGCACCACCAGGGGTGATTCCTGAGTGCAGAGCCAGGAGTAACCCCTGTGCATCGCCGGGTGTGACCCAAAAAGCAAAAAAAAAAAAAAATAGTAATTTGTTGTAAGCAGTATGTCTCTTCATTTCTTCTACCTGTTACTATTTCAAAAGCAGTAATGAAAACTTAAGGACCATAAATAAGAAGTGGGGTTCTGTGAAGCAGATGAAATGTATTATTTTTTCTTCTGTGATACAATTAATTACTTGGAGTCAAAAACAACAGATTATTGTAAAAATTATAAAAATTTAATTCATATCAGAATTCCCAAATTTAATGATTCTTCTTAATTCTGCAATTATTGGGAAGGTGTATACATGAATATACACATATTTATTTATATATTGTCACCGTCATTGTCACTGCCATCCTGTTGCTCATCGATTTGCTCGAGCGGGCACCAGTAATGTCTCCATTGTGAGACTTGTTGTTACTATCTTTGGCATATCAAATACGCCACGGGTAGCTTGCCAGGCTCTGCCATGCAGGCGAGATACTCTCAGTAGCTTGAGGGCTCTCTGAGAGGGGCGGAGGATTCAGACCCAGGCCGGCTGTGTGCAAGGCAAATACCCTACCCGCTGTGCTATTGCTTTGATCCCTATACATATATGCAAATATATAAATATATATTTATAATATATTATATAAGCATATAGATGCATTAATTATACTTATTAATTTTAATATGACTATATTATATAAGCATATAGATGCATTAAATATTCTTATTAATTTTAATATGACTAAATATATGTAAATTTTATATATTTTTTAAATTGACAATCAATTTTCAACCCCAAACTGTTACCCACACGGCTTTTAGACAGAACTTAAGAACCCATTGCTAAGATCAAGAAAACTGGTTAGAATGGTTGCCAAGGAAGGACATGGTAAAACTAGAGCTTGCAGGTTTGAGTTTGACTTCTACAACCCATAGAAGACCTGGCCGAGGGGAAAATTCTTTACTAATAGCTATTCCTTTTTGGACGCAAACATTATTTTACAAAAATAATGTTTTACCAGACTTCAATAGACTCTGCCCCCAAAAATCAACTTTTGCCAGACATATTTTGGGATGGCAAATATTTGATCTCCTTGTAACAAATTCAATTTTGAGAACAATTATTTTTATCCAGTTGTTATTGCTTTTATTCTGACAAGAAAAGTCAGTGAAGAACAGAGGAAAATAAGCCTCCATTGTATGGAAGTACAGCCCAGAAGTGAAGTAATTTATGGTTTTGTGTGTGTTCCTAGTACTTATGGCTGTGTTTAAGTCTGTTTTAATTTTTTCTTCTTTACAAGATTATTTTATTTAATAAAATTATTAAGACTAGCACTTATATCTTGAATTTTTTAGCATTTGTTTGTATATATGGTCAGGCATTAGCCCTGACTCTGAACTCAGGAATTATTCCTTTCGATGCTCCGAAGACTACATGGAATGTCCTGCCAGGGGTTGTAACTCAGGTTGGCCACATAAAAATCAAGTACTCTTTCCACCCTTTCAGCATTTTTAGTCATCAATAACAGTGTTGGGCAGCCAGAGAGATAGTACAGTGGGTAGTGTATTTGCCTTGCACACAGCCAACCCACCCGGGCTCCAACTTCAGTATTCCTTATGATTCCCTGTACACCATAGGGAGTAATTCCTTGTACACCATGGGGAGTAATTTCTGTGTGCAGAGCCAGGAATCACCCCTGGGCATCGCCAAGTGTGGCCCCCAAACCAAAAAATAAACAAAAGAAAACAAAAGAAAAAGTGTTGAGCTGAAGAAATAATACAGTTAATAAGGTGTTTGTCTGGCATGCAGATGACCAGGGTTTTATCCCAGGAACTAAATTTGGTAACCAGAGTTTGCCAGGAGTGATCTGTAAGCAAAAGTCAGAAGTCAGATGTGGCCCCAAACTGAGAATACCACAGACACACAGACACACAGACAGACACACACAGACACACACGCGCATGCATGCCCACACAACTAGGTACTATGTGTATTAGTTTAGCATCACCTAAATTTAGAATTGAAATTTAAATTGCAGAGGTACCATTAATATCACACATTTTAAAGAAAAAAAATTTGTCAGTACATGGACGGTAGAAAGAAAGGAGTTGAATAAGTCTAGTTATTCTCTTCTAAAGATAGAAGTTCTCAGTGACCTTAATACTAAAAGAGGTGTCAGTTTTGAAGAAAGAATTAGAACTCATCTTTGCAATTTTACTTGACTGACACATCTGTCAGAATCTTTTATGATCCTGGTGACCCGCCTTGACAGAAAGCGCAGCTGTATTTCCAGGTTCTAATGAAGGGCTATTAGGTTGCGCTTCTGAAGTTCGGAACAATCTTACATTTAATATCGTGGGTTAAACAGGACACAAGCAAGTGTTGAATGTGGCTGTGATTTTTGTTTTCTCACTGAGGGCTGATCTTATTACTCGCCTTTCAACTTTTGGAAAAAAAAAATTAAGATAATTTTAAACTTTTTCTAGTTCGCTCGATTTTTTGACCTACAGAATGAGAAATGGATGCAATATTGTTCAGTATTATTGCTTTTGAGGAATCTCTGCTAAAATAACATGTACCAGTGTCTCTGTCTTTGATGTGGATAAATAAGGAGAATATCATTCCTTTAGAATAAAAATTTCAAAAAAATTTGACTGCACTTAATACTTTAATTAGATTAATTAGTGTATAATTTAGGTAAGTTGGTTGTTGTAGTATCGAGAGTAAAATTCATGTTCTACTAAGGGCTGGATAGGTTTTTATTGTGTGCATTGAAAGAGAGAGATAAATGATTCTACTGCATAAGTTTTCTTTCTTTTGCTGTAACAATTGCAACAGATGAACCTCAAATCATGACCAGCCCTTTGGCTAAAGGTAAAACTGCCTTAATAAAAGTGTTATGTAAGTATTATTTAAATTTTTTCCATTTTCCATTTCAAAGAATGCCCTTACCTTCTTGAAAACTATGTATTGTCCTCTCTACCCGAATGATTCCCCAACCGAGCTTTGTGGAAGTGATTTGATATTTTTCCGGTGAAATGGAGTTGGAAAATCAAGTCAAATAGACTGAAATAAACTAGTCACTGGATTTAGAGAAGAGACAGGAGGTGTCTAGGAGATTTTTACCCTGGGGTCAAAGCACTAAGAAAATTTGAAAGAGGACAATTACATGGAGTCTTCCTAAATGTTCCCTGAAGTATCTCTGCGAATATTTCTTCTCCATGAGCTATTGACTATAAATTTGTGATAGCACTATGGGTTATTTCCATTGGGTAATTTTCCTATTAGTTACCTTTGGAGGCACCAAAATGCTTGGGTAAAGTTTTCTGATGACAGTGGTCAACCAAATTAACTTTTTAGATTTTAGGGTCCAATTTGCCCTATGGGGAAATATAATATTCCAAAATACACACTAAGCTCCATTTACTGAAATATACGGAAAATAGATTGTGTTTTTCTTTGGGGAAAGGGGATGTACTCTCACAGGGGGCAACACTGTCAGTACTCAGTAATTACTCCTGTCTCTGTGCTCATGGATCACAAATTGGTGGTAAGGGAGGGGCAATGTTGAGAGACCATATGAATGCTTGTCCCTCGAGCTGAATGAAGGCTGGTATCTCACCTTCTCTACTATCTTCCGAGTCCTATGGGTGGTTTTCATGAACAAATCTGTTGCTTTTTGACTTCTAACACCATTTAGATTTTCAGTTCTTATCGGTGGCTTCGGGTTGGGATGCCTTATTGGGCTTTGACAGGGCAGGGTTAAAATAAACCAAAGGACTTAGGGGGAATTAAGCCACAGGTGGCAAATAACACTGGATTCTGGCAGTCCTGGTGCTATGGGAGTTTTGGTTGCTGAGTGCTGCTGAGACATCCCATTCAAAGTTACAATTTGGTTGATCTCATCCGATGACTGTAATGGGGCAGGTTATTAGATAGATGACATTCTTTTCATCACTTTGTAAGTTGCACATGGTGCTAGGGATTTGAATGTTAAATTCACATTTCAATAGATTCAGAGGAGGAACCAAATGAGGAAAGAATTAGCCCTGAGGATAACTGACCTAATCCTGGGTTGTATTCATAGACAGTTTTACCTGGAATTCCACTGAGCAATGCGCCAAGGAATGACTTACGTAAGGGAAGGAGAACAACTGAACAAGAGCTGTGATATTGCCCGAGGCTTAAATTAAATCTGGACAGAAACAAGATTGAAGAAGGCAATTGGAGCTGCACAAAGGATCTATGTGCAATGGGTCAGGAGAGCTGGGAATTAGAGAATTCTAATGTGGACTGTGAAAGACAAGTACAAGAAGGCCAAATCAGGAAAGTTTTTTTTTTTTTTTTGCCTCAGCTCAGCATGAATATATCAGGAAACTGACTTGAGGGTTGCTAGACCTAGGAAAAGAAAAATCACAGGACATGTTATACTTGAACTTCACATAACCAAAAAATAATATTTCGGAACAAATATGTCCTCAATATTGTGTGCAGCATACTTGTATTAAAACATGTTCAATTGTTTGTATTAAATTCAAAATCGATTAAGTCCTGCATTGCATTTGGCAACTCTATTCTCTGTCAAAAGCCAACTTCCCTATTAACCCATCATAGCAGAAGTTAATAACCTGGGATGACACGGGGGACATTGGATCTTTTGAAATGTACATGCTATTTTGGTCAAGGGTCAGCCAGGGTTGCTGGATAGAGCCAACTGAACAGACAGTGCAGTTGCAAAGCTAATATAAACTTAACTTAGGAAAAAAAATTAATCCGAGTCCTCAAATAGAATATATTCCTAATGATATTTCAATGCTTGAGTCAAGGAAGTCTGCTTAGTAAAAACTTTTCTTAACGATGATGATAGAAAACACCAAGTCAATATGCTAATTCCCTATATTATCATTTCAGAATATGCAATCTTACATTACAACAAAAAGGTCACTTAAACAAAAATATGAACCTCACTGGAAAAATTTGATTGTTCAAAAATCATTTCAAATGACTCATTTTGACTTACAGATGAGAAGCATTTGAGATTCAGATAAATAATAGAGTGATAGTAATCTTGGCTTTCCACACACTCTAAACCTTTTTCCAGCTCTTGCTAATCATTTGTTCTTTAGTGCACTTAGCTACATGCAGATAAGTCATGTTGAAATGATGTCGCACATATTGACAATGAACCATGATTGAATATTCATAATAAACTCTGAGAGAAGTCAATATAAGTTATAATAGAACTGCCCAGTAACTTCTCTGTTGTAAAAACTATGCACGCCGAAGGGCGTGTGTTCTAGGGCTCTCTGGTGGCTCTGTCTCACCACCCGCATTTGGTGCTCTGGAGCCACTGTGTGTGGGCTGTATCAGGACAGCTGTTTTCCAAGGACTGGGAAGAAAGAGGACCAAGGGAAGAATGAGGACCAAGGGAAGAATGAGGACCAAGTTGGTTGCTGGTTAGTTACCATTTATTCATACTTTCGTCTTTCTCATCTCCCACACTCCTTCAGATAGCTCCGTCCTCTCTCTGGATCTATCAAAGCCTCTCTCTCTTCTCTCATCTCTCCTACTCTAGGCTACACCCAGCCTAGGTAGCAAAATCAACATAAGAAAGCCTTTCCTGAGGGCAGGTTATTCCAAAGCCCTTCCTGACTCTTAAGTTTTTTTTCCTTTCCTTAGTCCAAACACTTACTACCATCTTAATACTAGTTATTTTTGTATGGACATAGCAAGAGATACATGGAGGCTTGCAAGGCAGCTCTCCTGGCAACATCTTGCCACAGACTCAGACCACAGCACTCAAGCCAGATTAATCACTCCTAACCCTAGCAGGGTCCAAATATAGTTATCACTGTTTGGATCATGACAACATTTGTCCATGATCAAGTTCTTAACTTATAGTTAAGCATTAGGCACTTTGGACAGGCCCATCTCAATGCCAGGGTAGCACACAACTCACCGCTTGCCCTGGGTCCGTCTCGTCCCTCGTCGGGACCCTGCTTTTGGGGGTGCTAGGAAGTAAGGGCAGCTGAGGCGTAGGTTGAGAGAACAGATGCCCAGGAGGAAAATATCATGTACAGTCAAATGACTCCCAGGTAACAAAAGCATAGCATTTGCTAAGTCTTCCTGTGTCCATACAAAAAGGACATTGCTCTGAATAAGCTATGCAAAGGACTCAAGGAGAAGAGAAAAACAATATTTACAAGTCAACAGAACACTAAGAAAGAAGCTACAAATAAACACAGAGGAGTGGGAGCACTATAATGAGAGTAACCCAATAAACCTAAGCTACCTGAGGCTATGTTATCCTACACTCTGTAAAAAAAAAAAGTGAGTCTCTTGCATAGAAAAGTCTTGAAAAAAAACAACCCCTAAAAATAAAAATCGATATTTTGATGATAAACTAGAGAGAGTAAGTGACATGAGAGGAACTTTATGTTGCAGATGACTTTTCTTCCAAACCTGACTTGTAGAATACAGTCTGGCTATCCTTGGGTCTGAGGTTCATCCTCTCTCTTCCTGTCTCTACACTAGTTGTCAGAGAAAGTGGAGAATGAGTTTCTACCATTCCTTGGAAGAAATACAGAGCTACATTACTACCTACTCTGACTTTCCTGATTGAAGAAACATGAATTCTCTCAGGTGGCTCCGTCTCTACTTATTGACAATGATATCACTTATCAGCTTTGGCTGTAATAAGCTGCCTTATTGACTTCTGCCTTGTCACTCCTGCAGCTAGCTCCTTGTCACAGGCACCACTGCTTTGCATCAGTCTGCTTTTGCCTTATTGGCTTATTGATAGTTCCATCCATCTTCTTCAAGAAGGTTGACAGGCTGGCATTTGACTCATCTGTTTTCCTTTGATTTTACAGCCTGCAGGAGAGCTACCTGAAGTCCCTGGAGTTTTTCCCAAACAACCTGCAATGTGCACTCCAGTCCTCCTCGCTCTAGTAAGGAATGAGACTTTTTGTTTTTGATCTGCAAAATATGGTGTTGCTGACAAATCTCTCCTGTAAAAGACAGAACTAACATTTGACCTGGTACCTATGACCAAACAGATTCACACTGTTTTTCCAGGTGCTTCATGCTAGAGAACCCTCTGATGTTTGGACTAACAGAACCCTGTTTGCCTCCAGGTAGTCAAGCAAAGCCAAATAGCCTCAGGGGTCTGAACTGACTCTCTTGAACAACCTCAGAACAAAGTCAGAGTAGCAAGGACAAGTTGATTTTGTACTGATGCAGTTGTACAACTAATCTCTCAGACTAAACTTCAGTGAATTTCAAGATAGACTAGTGATTAAAAAATTAAGTTTCAAGCTTATGCAATTGCACTTGACTTGTAAACTGTGTATGGTTGACTGGAAACTATTCAAAACATGAAACAGCATGATGTAATCCTAGTTTCCACAGGAAAAAGAAAAGAAAATATTATAAGTGGAAAACTTTCAGAGGTTTAGGTTGCTACATATTATTTAGTATGCATTCATATCCCATCCTTACATGACGTGATGCATGAAAATCATTCTGGGAACACCTGTAGAACATGAATTAAAGAATTTTATCACGTGTAACCTAAAATCTAGTATAAAACATAACTTTAATTTATCTCTGTAGTCATTTGCTGTCATTCATGGATGAACTCTCCAGTGTTAAACAACACGCCTCTTCTTTTGAAGAGTAACCTAAGTCTTTTAAGGAAATAAAAGAGTTAAACAAATGAGAATAACAGTTTTTTTAATCACTATCTGATGTTGAATATAAGTACATAATTTTATACTTTATTTTCATAAAAATTATTTTAAAACATGTGTAAGGTAAATAGGTTAATACTCATTGCTGGATAAGGAAATTGGAACCTGAAAAGGTTAATGTCAAAAATGATAAAGCTAGAAAGTAAGCCCACCAAGAAGTAATCCCACTCTTGTTCTCTTAAAAATTTAGTCTTCTAACTGCTATGTCGCTCTGTCTGCTTTCTATGCATATCTATTTATACTTTTGTTGTGAATTTTTGATACAGTAAAGTATAGACACTGACACAAACTGATATATTCTTGGAATGAGCAACAACCATGAACTTAAAATTGAGTTAATTAAGATGATTATGAAATAAGATTGGTAAAAATTAATTCAAATTAATTATGGGGAACTAGTAAAATAGCAGTACATAAATTTTAATTTAAAATCTGGCAATATCAATTTGGTTCTAATCCATTGCTCCATTTTACTTTAGAGCTAAAGGATTGCATCCCTCTTCCAAGCTACCATTTGTACTATTCTCTCTATTATCACGTATCCCAGCCCATTGACTATTGGGAAACATATTTCTTTTCTCTTTTGAGTTGACATATCATTCATTTAAAACATTCTGTATTAATTAGGACAAGCTTCACTCCTTTTATGCACACAATTTCCTCCACACACTCACCACCAAAGCTCTACCGCTATCTTGTTGCCAAAAATATTCCCTTATTTCTTTTTTTATACACTCCCCCTCCGTTTCCCTCTGTTTTTTACACACTCCCCCTCCGTTTTCCATTAGAAGTTTGAAAAAATTTTAGAATTAGCTTTGTTGGCATTTTTTGTCCATGAATTTACTTCTGTTTTTTTTATTCTCTACGTATGAATAAAGTTCTCTAATAATTATCTTCACTGCTTTTGTTTTCTTCTTTCTTTTTTAATTATTTTTATTTTTTATTAAACCACCATGAGAAACAGTTGCAAAGCTTTCATGTTTGAGATTCAGCCATACAATGATCCCTCCACCAGTGGAAACTTAGCACCACCAATGACTGATGTCCTAATTATCCACCACCCCCCCTTCCTCCCAGTCCTTACTCTGCCTCTATGGCAGACAATTTCTCAGATGCTCTCTCTCTACTTTGAGGCATTATATTTTGCTCAAATTTTTCCACCACCATTCAAGCCTGCCTTTCCAAGGGCAGACGCTAGATCATTTATTTCCCATTGCTCATTTTGCATATCATGAGAGGTCTGAAATTCTAAGATTATAAATGATTGGGTTCCAGAGACATCTCTGTAGGGAGCTAATTTTGGGATTCATTTGGGAGTTTCTGGGCCAGGGTTGTTGGTGCGCCAAGATGGTGCCTGGAGGTGGGTTTGGGGTATGACATCCGGCCTCAAGAGCAGACAGGAAGCTGGGGTGGGACTACCCAGCTCCACTGCCACCATGCGGTTTGGAGACTTAGTTCTGGAGCCCACATACCTGGGCCTTGCTTGGGTAAGCTCATAATCGCTGGGATTCCATCTGGAGTAGGTGGGGAGACCGGAACCCGCTCCATCTAGGGTGCCCTGGTGAGATCAGCTCAGTATAAGCGCCTGAAGAAATTTCTGGTGCTATGGTGCCCTCCCCACCCCAAGCAGAGATCCCAGTGGCCAAAGACCACAGGAACCTAGCTACAGCCATGCTCGAGGCCCCTTTCCACATGATTGAACAGGTCTCACGCATGAAGGTACCAGCAGAGGAACCCAGGTGTGTATAATTCCATCAACGGCCAACATCCAGAGACTTCAAAGCAAGCTCTCAGTAGCAATATCTTGTAGCCTACTTCTCCGTCTGGGAGAAACTGGCAAGTTTCTGAGAGTTTCCTGCCCACATGGGACAGCCTTGCAAGCTTCCCATGGTGTATTCATATGCTAAATCCAGTAACAAGCTGGATCTCATTCCCCAGACCCTGAAAGAGCCCTCAGTGTGACATTGTTGGGAGGGCTGAGCTGAGAGAGACTTCTAAGATCTCAAGAAAAGGACGAATGGAGAGGTTACTGAGTTCGCTCTAGAAATCAACAATTAACGGGGATTTCGTGATTCGTGATTTGTGATTAGTGGTGCCCTCCAGGACTCGCTGCTGCTGTGTTTCTGGGCCCGGCCGTTGGTACGCCAAGATCACTTTTGTTTCTTGACATTAACACAAGTCCCATTCATTTTGTCCCTCAAATCACGATTTCATATGGTGTACTGTTAGAGTGACATTTCTTTGAGTATTTTCTGCAGCTACTTTATCCAGTCATCTATCAATGGATCTTTAGCTTGACTTATTCCTTGGTTCCACTATTAGTAATTATGCAAATATGGACTTAGGGGTGTAAGTATATATTTACATTAGTATTTTTTATAAGTTTCAGCTAAATACTCAGAGTGGTATTATTTGATCATACAGCCTTTCCTTCCCTCCCTTCCTCTCCCCTCCCTTCCTTCTAATCCCCTCTCCTTCCCTCCCATTCCCTTCCCCTTTTTCCTTCCCCATCCCCTTCCTGATTGGACCACCCTCAGCAGTGCACAGAGTTTACTTCTAGTAGTGTGCAGGGGACTACATGGGAAGATTGGGATTGAAACTAGGTTAGCCATGTGAAAAGCAAGCATCCTACTCACTGTACTATCTCCCCAGCTCATTCTTTTTCATTTTATAATAAACTGCATACTGTTTTTTATAGAGGCTGCATTAATTCACATTCTCACCCACAGCTTGTTCTCTCCCTCCATGATAATATTTGCTGTTTCCATTCTCTTTAATATAGGCAATTTTGCTAGTGTGTGATTTTTTAACATTTTCTTGTATTTCCATTTTTCTATTAATAAATAATATTAAACATTTTTATGTGTCTGTTGGTCTTCTCTGGCTAGTGTCTATTCAGGCCTTTTGCTCAGTTTTTAAGGTTTTGTTGTTGGGAATTAGTGTGATAAATTTTGTGGGGAGAGTCAGATCTGTTGGTGCTCAGGGATTACTCCTAGCTCTATGATCTGGGCATACTCCTGGTAGTGTTTGGGGACTATACATGATGGTGGAGATGAAAGCTAAGTTGGCTACAAAGAAAAGTGAGTGCTTTAATTGCTGTACTATCTCTCCAGTCCCATGTCTGTGTTTTTTTTTCAATTTTGGCTATCAATCACTTTTTAGATATCTGTTGTGCAAATATTTTGACTCAATGTCCATGTTACTATCAGTTACTCTGTTTTGTTTCTTTTGCTGTGTATAAGCTTTATAATTACATGTAGGTTTATTTATTTTTTTCTTTTGTTCTTTTTACCAATGCAGTATTTAAATAGCAGTATTGTTTTGTCAACTATGAGTGTAAAAGAGAGAAAAAAATTAGACTATACAACGCTATGCTATGCAGGGCTACTGGAGAGCTATACCAAATCACATGAAAATAATGACTTATAACACTAGAAGTATATTTCCTCACAGTAATAAGCTAGAAACCCAAAGTCAAGAGGTCACATATTTGCCCTTCTTTTGAGATCCTTGACAGAATCCTTTCTTATGGCTGAAGAGCAGTACTTGCCTAGCATGCAGCAGACCCTGGTTCGATATGCCAGGAGTGTCCCTGAACACCAAATCAGGAGTATTCCCTGAGCACAGCTGGGAATGGAACAAAATCACTTCCCCCTGACACACACAAAATTTTTTCTATACCTTTTTTAGATTCCAGTGACCACCAGTTCATGGCATTAATTGATTTATAACTTAAAAAAAAAACATATATTTTGACTTACTTCTGTCTCTGTCTTTAATTGGCTGTCTTATGCCCTAATTCTCCCTCTTATAAGGCCATGAAGTCCTCTTGAATTAACTTTAAGGACCTCATTTTAAGTTTATTGTCTTTGTAAAAATCCTATTTCCAAAAATGGTTAGTTTGAAATATCAGGTTAAGTCTTCAACAGTATTTTTTTGGACACGGTTAAATGATAGCATATACCCTAAAAGGGCAAATCAAATACAGTTCATGTGACAGTAAAAAAGCTCAGGTTACGCTTTGATTGAAGAAGTTGGGAAGTGTGAATTATATAGACTACTATTTCTATTTCTGCTAATCTTAGAACCCTCAACTAAGATCAATACCTTCCCTACATACTTCAGGCTTTCTTCTAGTGGCTTGCAAGATACTTTTCAAGGTATGTTTGAAAAGTTTCTATACCATTTGATTTGAAATACTTTCCTCACCTGTGTCTTTAACACTTCGGTCTTAATAGAAATTTCAAGACAGTATTAATTTTGTTCTAGTGCACAGAGATTTAGGGGTGGACAATAGAATAACACTGTAGAAAAAGACTGGGAAGTGACATCCAATTACTCTTTAGGAAAATTAAAGTCACATAATTCTCATTTATATTGTAGAGAAATAATCAGTCCTTGAAGTAAGATCGTGTCTGGATAATTTAACATGAAGAAATAATGGGAAAATAAGCTAATCTACTTAATCTGAATCATGTTACAAAGGACTTAGTTTGACCTCAAAAAAATGAAGGAACAGTAATGCCCCATTGCTTTTCAACGACGGACAGGATAAGCGTTTCACAGCGAAAAGCAGGAGAGAGCCAGGGGTCTGCTCCATCTCCATTTATCTTTCACATCAGGATAGAATAGTCAAGGACCAAATTAAGAATGAGTTGGAGACATTCTGCTTCCAAAAATCAAATAAAGTGGAATTTTTTTCATTAATAATATTTGATGGTAATTTTATTTGGGAAATGTGGCATCTGCTAAAAAAAGAGCTAAGTAGTGCATATCTTT
The DNA here is from genome assembly GCF_027595985.1 of Sorex araneus. Classification (NCBI taxonomy): domain Eukaryota; kingdom Metazoa; phylum Chordata; class Mammalia; order Eulipotyphla; family Soricidae; genus Sorex; species Sorex araneus. The sequence goes on along the minus strand of NC_073304.1, from coordinate 18,697,328 downwards.
TTATTTTTGTATTTATACTTTTTATTTTTTACTTATTTTATTTTATTTTATTTTATTTTATTTTATGTTTTTGTTTTTTGGGCCATACCCAGTGATGCACTGGGGTTACTCCTTGCTCTGTACTGGGGAATTGTACTAGCAGTGCTCAGGGGACCATAGAGGATGTTGAGAATTGAACCCAGATTGGCTGTGTGCAAGGCAAATGCCATGCCTGCTTTTCTATTGCCCCAGCCCCTATACTTTTTATTTTTGAAATCAATGTATACCCCGTGTCTGAAGTCATTTTTACCCTAAATCAAACTTATGTATCATTATTCTTAACTAAAATAAATATCACCATGACGTGGATGAAAAGTGATTGCTTTTCAGAGTTTAAAGTTTAGAGCTGCCTTACAGGGGAGGAAGCAGCAAACAGAATTCTGCTTCCCTGTTCCGTATAACCCAACTCCATGCAACCCAGAGTTTACATATGCCATTGTGTGAGTGGCCCGGTCCAATAGATGGGAAATTTCATTGAAAATAATAGTTCAAGAAGCCAGTTTATCTTTTGAGGGGCATATGACAATTCCCAATTACCAGATTGAAAAAGAAATGAAATGATTTTTTTTTTTTAATTTTATTTTATTGAACCACCATGTGGAAAGTTGCAAAGTTCTCAGGCTTATGTCTCAGTTATATAATACTCAAACACCCATCCCTTCACCAGTGCCCATATTCCACCACCAAAGACCCCAGTATACCTCCCAACCCCCGCCCCCCACCCCCCATCCCCGCCTGCTTAGTTGATAAATTTCACTTCATTTTCACTTTACCTTGATTATATTCCATATTTCAGCACAACATTCACTATCGTTGGAGTTTTCCCCCAAGAAAGACGGCCCTAAAGCCAATGAAGCATTTGATAATTAGTTTTCCATTGCTGAGACTGGAGAGATATGAAGTCTCGCTGTTTCAAGTACATAGAATTTCCCACCCCACTTCCTTCCTGCACCACTAAGTTCATGCCTGCTTAATGAATAGTCCTCATATTATGCCTGACACCACTCCGCCTGACGAGAAAAAAGGATATTTCCCATCCTCAGCTGGGGTGGAGCTATGGCTTAGTTCAGTCTAGAGACATGGCTGCAAGGAGTTTCTGGAACTGGAAGTAGTCTAGTTGGACTCCGGATTCTGGTTGATCAGCAGCATCACGGCCACACAAAAGTGTGGCCACCCCAGTCAAATCTTGGCGGAGCATGCGCTGTCTCGGCCTCGTGGTTTTGGATTTTTATATGAAGTCCAGGGAAAATTCTGCCAGTAATTGGATCACTGCAATCTTTTACTTCCCTTTTGTGGTGCTCATATGATAGAGAAGCCTGGAGAGATAAACCCTGCCCCGCTGGCGGCACATGGGCCAGTGGCTCCGATCACACAGTCTGGAGGCATTTTTGGGGAGCTGCTCATGTCCAAAGTAGTTAGTTCAGTTGCCTCCGGGGTCGGGCTTGTGGAGCGGCAGAAAGCGAAACAAAATAAATTTTGAACTCTCAAGTCATTAGTTGAGGCAGGAGATATTCTAAGTATGAAGACATACAAGTTAGAGATAACAACTCATCCTGCAGGATGTTGTTTGGACGAACATTTGACCTGATGATTACTGTGATATTCAAGATGTTAGAGATGGTTTCTTTAAGCTATTGACTTGATCATAGATAAACTGAGGTTTCCATAGGGATTTTGCAAGAAACAATGGGTATTGAAATAAAAAACAAACAAACAAAAACAAATAGAAAATGATCTCTACAAAATTTACTTCTGAACCTAAATATTATTTAATATTACTAATTTTCTGCTTAATTCATTTTTACCTCGTTGCCTTCAGAATACCAAAGTTGAATGACTTCAGCTCAAATTTGTTTCATGTTTTGCATTTTTATTCCTTGAACTAAACATAAATGTTAATCACAACAGACATGGATAACTACTTTAGAAGCAAAAAGACAAAAATAGCAAGATGCTGAATTTCAAACAAAGTTAAAAAATTCTACAGACATTTTTAGATCTTATAGACAAAGTAACAAGTTTTCTTAGAGGTTATTCTTTATAGCTGAATTGCTTTTGCCTTTGTAAACAATTCAAAACTATCCAAGATGAGTATTTCGAACAAATATCAAAGTTGTTTTTACTGAACCTGTGAGAGGAGCAGGTTTTCAATGAATAAAATAATGTACTGTGCAGTTTTTGATACTCTGATGTTGCTAATGAGCACATGCCATCAGGTATCTTCTCTTAATATTAATTAAAAATGTAGATAAACAAATGGTTATGATGTTGCATATAAACTTATTTATTGATGAGACTAAAGTACTTCAGGAAGTCAGAGAAGGAAAGAAGGCTGGAGAGTGTTTCAGGCACCAGGGTAATGTGAAGAATTGCTCTGAAGGTCAAGACAACTCTGTGTGTGTGTGTGTGTGTGTGTGTGTGTGTGTGTGTGTGTGTAAAAGAAAAAGAGAGAGAGGATGAGGTCCTATCATAGTTCCTCTTGCAGTTCTATCCACTCCCCCCAAAGCCCATCATATCCTGAGAAAAACACCGGTGGAGTGATTGGTGTTAAAATATTGTATGCTTAAAACACAACTATCAGGAACTTTGTAAATCATGGCTCTTTTTATGAAAATTTTAAAAAGCTTTTACAAAAAATTAAAAAAAGAAGCTACTGGAAATGTAGTTACGTGGGCATCATGCATCTTTCCCAGTGGATTCTACACTCTCTCCAACCTTTGTGAATTCTTTGGAGAATGATATTTTACAACTCTTATTCAGGTGCATTTCATATGCACTTAAAACATTCACATTTCCGCTGAATTATTATTGTGACTTGACCAAACCAAAAATACTCATGGAAAAACCATTTATATTCCTCATACAATGCAAACTTGTAAGAAAAGCAATAAAAACAGTTAACAATAGCATGCACATTCATCAACGTGTTTGTGTTTTCATCTTTTCATTGCGCAGTGCCATAAAACTCTTAATAGAAAATTTAGTAGATTAGTTGCTCTTAAAAATACTAAAGAATGAAAATGCTAATATAACATCCATTTAAGATTTTTGCCAATTCTTGCTACAGGCAAGATTCTTGCTTTCTGTGAGATATTTGAAAATGAGGAATATTTGTACTCATAAGCCTTTTCCTTCTTAGTTATGATTGCCTTTCTTGTATCCTTTGCTGCTATTTCCTTATTCTTCAAATCACAAAAATTTGACACCCAAATAAAGAGCTATACTTGATAAGTTGATTTTCTCGCTAAGAAAAAAGCGAGTTCATACAAAACACGCTTTTTCCATGTAAGAGGCAATAGCACTTACTTTCCTTCTTACCAAACTATCTTTTTTCCTTCTCTCAATTTTTTCTCATTAGACAAAATGTCACCAACTGTCTCCTTCAGAGATTTTTATTACAGCTGCTCTATAGTAGGTTGTCGGTTTCAAACAGGAGAAGCCAGTTCTATTGAGTTAAGATGAAAATTAACTTGAGAGAAAATAATACTGATCTCACAGATGCTAAAGCATCTGTGATGGAGTAGGATGGAGTAGGATTCAGTGGAGGCAGGTAGTGAGCACCATGGTCCTCCCACCTGTAAAGAGTGTTGGTCTTCAACACTTTTTCCACTGTAGGTTCATACAGCCTGAGCAATAGTACAATGCGTAGGGAGCTTATCTTGCATGCTGCTGAGCCAGTACTCCATATACCCTAAACCTGCGAGGAGTGATCCCTGAATGCAGAGACAGAGTAAGATCTAGCACTGCCATGGACTGGTCTCATCAAATGATACACTTTTTTCTCTCTTAGATGCCCCAGACGACTTACTTTATAGTAAGTTCCTGATTTATAGTAAGTTCCTGATTTGCTCCATTTACGTGAGATTCTGTAGCTGGGCCGGGATGATAGTAAAGCAGGTAGAGCGTTTTCTTTGCACGCAGTGGACCCAGGTTTGATCCCCGGCATCTCATATGCCCCCCAAGCACTGGCGGAATTAATTCTGAGCGCAGAACCAGGAGTAACCCAAGAACATTGCCAGGTGTGATTCAAAAGGAAAAAAAGGAAAATAAAAGAATTGATGGCTATATAAATAACCTATATCTATTACTTAAACAACTTTTTATCTGACTAATGTATCTGGTGTACATTTGTTTATTCACTCAGAAGAACCAGGAGGAATAAGGGAATTTGCCCCTGTGTTCTTACCAAATGCAATCCACAGTGACCCCATCACAATGCCACAACCTTTATTTATATTTGTTTTATTTATTTGTCTTTAATTTTTGGTTTTGGTACCACTCCCAGCTCTCCTCAGGGTTTATATCAGTCTCTGTCCTCAGGGATTACTCCTAGCAATGCTGTGAGGACAGTATGTGATACTGGGGACCAAACTGCGGTGGGCCACATCCAAGAAAAGTGCCAGAACTGCTGTATTATCTCCCCAGACCCAGATTTGCAGATTTAAGTCTGCCACTGTGATTCATAAAATGGTCATTTTCACAGAAATTGGCAGAAAAGTATCATATCCTAGGTAACAAAAACTAAGACAAACCACAGAGGCACTCTGGGCAGAAGTGATTCAGATTTGAATATTTGTCTGTTGTGGGGAGCCGTGAAGCAGCCCGACAGTCTGTCATTGATATATTTACAATTTCTTTGAAATGCATTTAGCTCAACAAGTCAGAATTTGGTATGTGATATGGGGTGTGTGTGTGTGTATGTGTGTGTGTGTGTATGTGTGGTGTGTTTCTAGGGTCATATATTTCACGGATCATTTTGGAATAATAGAATCATAAAATCATCAAGAAAGGACTCTATACAACACTGTCAGGAAATTCACAGAAGTAATGTGATTTTTCAAAGAATATTTGTTCCCATTTAAAAGTGATTCTTATGGGCTGGAGTGATAGCACAGCGGGTAGTGTTTGCCTTGCACGTGGACGACCCAGGTTCGATTCCCAGCATCCCATATGGTCCCCTGAACACCGCCAAGGGTAATTCTTGAGTGAATGAGCCAGGAGTGACCCCTGTGCATCGCCTGGTGTGACCCCCCAAAAAAAGTGATTCTTAGGATATAAATATATAGAAAGTCTTCCGCTATATTAACACTTTAAACCCTTAACCATAAACCTCAAAAAAGTAGTTCTAAGACTATTCAGTAGGCATTTATCAAAGGTTTTCACAAGGTTAGATTATAAATGAAAACTGAGGCGGTAAATTCAGATTTCTACAGATACTCTGTGTCATAATCACCAGATAGAATAAATGAAAAAGATAAAACTAGGACAGATTTAGTGTTTATGTTGCACAGAAGCAAGAGTTTAAAAAAAAATGACTCAAGAAATCTGAAGATCAGAGACCTTGTGCTACTAAAGACTATGATCCAAGAGGTCTTCTAACCCATTTTGTCACACAGAGTGGCTTCTTACAGACATGCATCTAGACTGTGAGCTGTACTATGGCTATGTCCCGCCATGGGAGGGATTTTCTCTCTCCACCCTGTTTTTCAACACAGAAAATGGCGGCGGCGGCATCATCCACCACGAGAGCCACCCCCTAAGACTTCCACCCAGAGGTATGAACTTTGCAATATCGTGGCTCATAGGCGATCATGGGAAGGGGGCGTTACCGGCATGCCCTCAGCCCAGATAAGATCCAGAGCTGCTGCTCACAAAACAGACCCTCTGCTCCTGAAGACTATGATCCAAGAGGTCTTCTAACTCATTTTTGCACCCAGAGTGGCTTCTTACAGAAATGCATCTATACTGTGAACTGAACTAAAATATCAGAAATCCAAAACTACGTGGCCACTGTTGCGGCCATGTGAGCTTATAGAATCTTTATTCTCAGCAATGTAAAGAAATTATTAAATGATGCCTTTTCAGCAGGCCTGATTGTTGGAGGAAAATTCCAAACAGTAATGAGTTCTCTATTGAAATATTGAATGTATTCAAAGTATAGACAGAATAAAATGAATATTATTAGCTACTTAGGTGGGGGCTGGGTGAGAGAGGGTATATTGGGGTTCTTGGTGGTGGAACATGTGCACTGGTGAAGGGATGGGGGTTCAATCATTATATGACTGAGACTTAAACCTGAAATCTTTGTGTTTTTTTCACAGTGATTCAATATAATAAAATAAAATTTAAAAAAAAGAAATCTGAAGATCAATAAAATTTCAATAACAGGATTTTTAAAATTTTTAAAAATTTTATTGAATCACCATTACATAAATGCAAGCTTTTATGTTTGGGTTACAGTCTTACAATGATCAGACACCCATTCTTCCACCAGTGCACATTCCCCACCACCAATATCCCGGGTATACTCCCTCTCTCCCACCCTGCCCCTGCCTCTGTGGCAGACAATATTCCCCATACTCTCTCTCTATTTTTGGGCATCATAGCTTGCAACACAGACACTGAGAGGTCATCAATGTTTAGTCCATTATCTACTTTCGGCATGTATCTCCCATCCCAACTGGTTCCTCCAGCCATCATTTTCTTAGTGATCCCTTCTCTATTCCATCTGCCTTCTCCCCTCTGCTCATGAAGCAGTCTTCCAGTTATGGGGAAATCCTCCTGGCCCTTGTATCTACCAGTAACAGTTATTTTTGAACATTACTGATACTAGATATGAATTAGGAATTTTCATTTCATACCCACATCAAAACAGTGAATTATCATTATTATTATCAGAATCACAATTTAACTCATGGGAAAATTTAAACTCGATAAGATCAAGTGATTCCCAAGGTGTTGTATTTAGTATCTATTTCAATTATTATAAATAAATAAAACAAATCTATGTGATTTGTAAAAACATAAAACAAGTGTTTTATTTTTCATTTAGGATTCTGTAGTATCAGATCTGTGTAAGCATATTGGAGGGCAATTGGTTGATTGATGTGGCATCTCAGAGCTGGGCAAAAAAGCAAAAGTAGAAACTCAATATTTTTTTAAAGCTAAAGCCCATCACTGAAATATATTTGGTTCAGTGGCATTCTATTGGCTAAATAAAATGATAGAGTTGACTCAGCAGACGAGGAGTCTTAATAAGAATATGATTTAGGAAATGAAATAAACAGGGGACAAATTTTGAAGAACTAGCTATCATGATATGTTGTGAAACTAGGGTGGACAATGAGTTGCCCTTACCCAGACCCTATGCTTTGAACGTAAAGTCTATGGAAGTCATGAATTATAGAGAGTGAGAGTGTGAAGGAAAATTATAAAGAACAGGTGATTTATGACGGCCAAAAAACACTTTCTCTTCTCAAAGTTGAAAAAATGTGCATTACCATTTATTTCCACTTATAAGTATGATATTCCCCTTTACCTACTTTATTTCCTGAAGGTGATACCAATGTTACTGAGGAACACACACTTAAAGGATTTCATTTGGAATAAAGAATTTGACTGATAAACTGTCAAAGAGGATATTAAGGAGACCAATAGTTGAATGACCTTCATTTAAAATATTAGTTATACAGCTAAGAAATAGAGAGACATTTAAGCTGAGCTGCCAGGAAATTTAGAAACATATACAATGGTGTCTAATTTGGTTTGAGGGTTTGTTAGAAATTTCAGGAGTCTCAAACTTTCCTAATAGAAAATACATTATTTTCAATTATTGACACCCGCTAACTTCATAATAGCAACTGTCATTTTTTAAGATCATGTTTGAAATTCCAGCAAATGAAAATGGAATAATTTTTTATCAACCACATTATAAAGTGTTTGCCATAAATTCACTATATTGCCCAAACAAACTAAAATTCAACAGAGTTTTCATTCATTTATATGATAGTAATTATTTGCCAGTTTCTCCTTTCTAAAATCAAAAGAGATCAGTAAATCCTCTAAACTCTATAGTCAAGGGGGAGTAGACCATATATTCAGGGATAAAAGAAAAAGTATTATAATAGAAAAAAAAATGTTTGTAAAATCAAAAAGTGCAAGAAATAGCAAAGATGCCTAATTTATAAATTTTGTTAATAAAAATTGAGAAAGTCAAGGTCACTCTACTTGTTAATTCTATAAACTTTTAATAATTGAGTCTATAATTTTCCTTCTACCATCAGCTAAAATCTTTGAGTATAAGATTTCTAAATGAGCCCTTTTATTTGTTAGAAATAGTATACAAATTAAAAATGAACCTAATGACAATGTACTCAAATTCACATGTATAAATACTAATTTCTCTTAAGGGATAATAATCTTGTTCATTTTAATTGAGAGGATAGTAACCCTGTTAGATTTCTATACAAAGAATAATAATACTCTGGCAGTAACTGGGTCATGGGGGTGTAAGCCCTCATGATTAGAATTATTGCATTATCTAAAGCAACCAGAAAATTATCTTGCCCTCTGCTTGTGAACACATAAGGAGCTTCCATAAAGAGGAAGTCACAGTTTATTGGACACTGAAACTGATGACACTTTGACTGTGTTGATAGAATTGCTCACAAGAGTACAAAAGTAGAAACAACCCAACTTCCCATTAACTGATGAATGAGCTACAGAATGTAGATCATCTCTGCAAATAGTTGCGCAATACCAATAAAGTGCTGATCCACACTATAATGCAAATAATCCTTGATATTATTTTACTAACTAAGCAATGCACAAGAAGAATATTTTATTATTTCATTTTGCTTGTTTGATATCAGCTGGAGGTGTCACTTGGCTAATAGAGGTCATCTGTATTCACTGCCCTGAGAACTCGTCCATCTTCCAAACCAGCAACAAAGAACTTGACATCAAAGGAAGACTCACATTTTGATTCTCTGTCTTAAGGAGAGGCTCAGGACTTTAAAATATGATTGACAAAGCCTCTCTTTGTAGCTCTGTCAATTTATTGATTTGTAGCATAAGAGTATGTCATCATCATCACAGGTTCTGTTCACACTAAGTCTAGGGATCAGAAAAGCCACATATCATTGGGTGAAATTTTAGACTATTCTACTCTATCCCAAGAGTAGACCCTCTTACTTCGAATTTCATATACTTTTGCTATTGTTTCTGTCTTTGTAAGGTGTGAGCCTTAATTCTATGCCAATAATTTAATTTTGTTTGACTGTGATTAGACAATATTGACCACACATTTACTCCTTTATAACAAATGCATTAAATATTCATTTTGTTTGTCGTATTATTTGTTTAAAGCCTCATTTCAATGATATAAATTAAGAGTTAATCACATCAGTCTAAAAGAGATCTGACTGTCTACCAATGGGAAGATTTCTAATTAAAGTCTTGCTATGGCATCCCTTATGAAATTCCCCACCAACTACTCTGTCAAACCAGCTATAGCCATTGCAAATAATGAAAAAGTGAAAATGGATCAGATCCCACAGACTAGTTATAAGGTGTCATTTAAAGAAAGTAAAATGAAAAGCTATAGAGATGATACAGGTGGAAGGGTATATATGTGCAGCTAACCCAGGTTCAGTCTCCAACACCCTATATGGTCTTCCGAGTACTGCCAAGAGTAATTCCTGAGTGTAAATGTAGAACCAGGGGTATCTGCTGAGTATTACCAGTTGTGGCCCAAATGACAAAAAAAAATCAAAATCAAAAAAAGGAAAAGGAAGGAAGGAAGGAAGGAAGGAAGGAAGGAAGGAAGGAAGGAAGGAAGGAAGGAAGGAAGGAAGGAAGGAAGGAAGGAAGGAGAAAAGAAACGTGGAAAAATGTCAAATGCACAAGGCCATCATCGATCTAGAGATGAACATAACTTTGTTTTCTAGTTGCTTTTTCTTATTTTGATGGAGAAGGAATACTTCAGTTTTCAAATATAATAATGCAGGGTTAAACATGATTTTCAAATTTGGGAAATATTTGTTGTATCCATATAATTCTCTCAATTATATCTCATCCCCTTATCTTTTTTTGCGGAGGGAGTGTTTGGGGACTACATAAGGTGGTTCTTGAAGCTTACTTTTCTTTTTGTGCTCAAGGATCATTACTGTCAGTGTTATGTGTGTGTGTGTGTCTGTGTGTATGTCTGTGTGCATGCATGTGTGTGTTTGTGTGTGTATGTGTGTGTGTAGCTTGGATACCACTTGCAGTGTGCTGTGTCAGAGATGAATCTTAGGTCAGCCTTCAGCAATACAAGTGTTTCAACTGTCTTCATAGCTCTCCAGCTTCTCCCTTATTGGAGAGAAGGATGAAAAATGAATCATGTGATAAAAAAACTGAACATATAAATTTTAGCTTTTCTACATATCTTTTGTTTCTAGGGTCTCAGATCTGAACTGAACCTGATGCATCATGCTCTCCTGCTTTTCCATCCCACCATATAATACAGTTCTCAAACCAATCTCAAACCAAGGATGGTAGGAAAGTAGGTTGAGTACTATAGATAGAAATGGCTCGTCAAAGTTGAAATGTTGCTACTTATGGTCATTGTTTCAAACACGCACATACACATCCATTTCCAGAGGGCAGTAGAGTTAATGACGTTTAGCTTGATCAAATTTTGATTCAATGACATCTCTAATTGGCATCCTTTTCAACTTTATCTTAGAGTAGCCAATCTGTCTTCATATATATGGCTAAAATTTATGCTGATGAAGAGAAAAATATGTAAGCTGAGAAAATTCAAAAATGGAAAACTGTTTGTTTTCTAAATTTATTATTTATTTATATCCAAGCATGATGTGTTTCTGCTTCACTTACTGCTATAATTAAATTTTACATGGTCTCTGTGACCCCTGGGAGGCACTTATTCACCTGTTAGTCCTAGAGGAATTAACTATATTTTGTGATATTAAAGCCCAAAGAAAATCCAAACTCTGTTATCTTATGACTGAGTAAAAAGCTCCCCGACTTATGTAAACACAATAAACACTTATTGGGGAAAGCTTCATCCTGGAGTTTTAACATTTCTCATCTAGGAGTTTATTAGACTCATCATTCACATATTGTAACGAAGCAAGATGATTTCTCTCAGAAACTTTTTCCCAGTGAGAATACAATTATTAAATTCCATAATCACTGATAATAACTAAATATTATTACCTCAGTTTTACCCCTGTGGGATCAAGCTCCCCAGAGAAGTGAAAAGAATACAACAAATATTCACTTGACCTGGAACAAAGGAAGTGAAGCTGAAGATTGGAATTAAGGTCTCTTGGAGTAGGTTTGGAACCTGGATGTTCCTTTCTTGCAACCTAATACCAAACGTTTGCAATGAAAATTCCCACAGAATAAGGACTAAGAATGTTAGGAATGAAAGTCCAAAAGGATTGAAAGGAAGGGGACACAGAAGGAGTAATTAGGATACAATCAATGTTAGCCACTTTGTATTTGGAAAGCAACTCAGATCTGAGTACATCCTTTCTTTAAAAACCGTAGCAAAAATTAAGTTAGGGCTAGGAAGAATTAACTTACAAAAAATTAATTTACCGATTGTTCTTGAAAATATTATTTTGTACCTGGATACCCCTTCCTAGATGTAGAGACATTTTTTTTTTTAATTTCACTAGTCTATCTTTTGTTAGGTGGAAGGAAAAAAATTATGTGTATTGTGTTTGTGTTTGTGTTTGTATATAAATATACACACATCTGAGTGGGAGAAAAGTGAGCAAGAATCTGTTTACTCAATGATGGTAAATATTTGCCTGCAGTTAATTTTAACTCAGCTGCTTAAAGTGCACAGTAATTAGCCTGGCCGCCTTGAGGGTAATTGTAAATGAAGATGCTTGGACTAAGATTGCTCTGATGAGCAAAGGGGAGGTAATCAAACTTGTGAAGTTGGCAAAAATGACTCTAGGTGAACAGGGAGAGAAAAGTACAATTTTTGTATGCTAGAGACATAAAAGCAAAACATCTTCCATACAGAGCAAAAACACTGTCCATTCTCGTAAGCTTGAATATAACCTCTACGCAAGTAATCATAGGACCTGACTACACCAAAGTTAGAACAACAGTAATACTATTTACAATATTTATTAATTTGGAATTGAATAGGCAAAGTTTCCTTTAAGTATTATTCTGTGTTCCTATCATTTCTTTATCTAATTTGAACTTCTTAAATTGCTGCTGTCCTTATTTTTTTATAGAATTGGGAAATGAATGGTTCTAAACATTACCTTTATGTACAGGTTGTGGAGGGCGAACAAACCATAAGCTGAGAAGCAGGAGGTTTGGTAAGGGAAAACAGTGTGTTGTGTATATAATTTCAACTTTTCTGGTGTGATTTGTATACTCAAAATTGGCATCGGTTTAGGGAGATACAGATAGCTTCTGGAATGTAAGGAAAAAGGGAAAAAAAAGAGAGAGAGCAGGAAAGAAAATGAGTAATGCAACTATTTGCATGAAAGTGGAGTGGCAGAGGGGAGCCAGGTGGTATGGATAATCACTGTGTCACTGTATCACTGTCATCCTATTGCTCATCGATTTGCTCTAGTGGGCACCAGTAACAACTCCATTGTGAGACTAGTTGTTACTGTTTTTGGCATATGGAATACACCACAGGGAACTTCCCAAGCTCTGACGTGTGGGTGGAATACTCTCGGCAGCTTACCAGGCTCTCCCAGAGGGACAGAAGTATCGAACCCGGGTCGGCCGTCTGCAAGGCAAACACCCTACCCACTGTACTATCGCTGCAGCCTGTTATCACATTTTGTTTTATTGAATGTTTCTGTAGTACTGAGACAAAAGAAAAACTTTTCACTTGAAAAGAAAAACAAAATTAGCAGCTATTTTTATTTTTTCTGCATTTACATAGTTACTTCGGCTGCATTTAATCCTTTTTAGGGACTATGTTTGGATAATAATTTGCATTGCCACAGACTGAATATATTCAGTTCTTAAAAGTTTTTTAGAAATATTTTTTGGGTTTTGGACAATACAACTGATCATTTTAAATCTCTGTTTTACTGCTTGTTGGCAGCCAGTCAGAGAGAAGAAATAACTAAGGACAGGTTTAAATAAGAAATAAAATTAATCTCCGCATTGAATTTCATGCCTCTAGATTGAATGTCATGCATGTCATCAGGGAAATACAATTCAAAACAACAATGAGATATAACCTCAACCATGCCGGCACACATAAAAAGAATAAAAACAAGTGTAGGTCTTGATGCCAGAAAAAAGTTTCCTCATCCAATCTTGGTAGGAATGTCAAATGGTTCAACCTCTTTGGAAAACAACATGGACACCTCTCAAAAGATTATGAATTGATCTTACATTCAGTCATGCCGTTATACTACTTGGCGCCTACTCCAAAAGTCCCAAGACACCATTTTGAAAACGTATTTATGTTCTTTTGTTCAGTGCAACTGTTCATAACAGCCAAGATAAGTGAACGATCCAATTGTCCAAGAACAGATGACTATAATTGGATTTTACACATATGTGTATATATACACACATTATATAGGTGATATATGCGCACACATATTGAAATGCTATAGAGTTATAAGAAAAGGTGAAATAATACCATTTGTCCCCATGTGAATAGAGCTAGAGGTTATTGGGCTGAGTGAAGTCACTAAATATCAGAGGGACAGAGTTGATTCAGTCAGAATTGGAGGAAAGAGAGAAAATGATCTCTCTCTTATATGGACTATAAGGCAACACAGTAAAGGAGTAATAAACAATGCATGGCAACAAAATCTGGGACCTGGTCTACAGAACTAATATTAACGAGTGTTGTGGGATGATGGTGAACATGAGGAAACTGTGGACTATTGTTGGAGAGATACAGATACTCTGACAAAGGGTGTGGTACTGGAATGTTGTATGTATAAAACACTAACAGTGTGGTCAATGTGAAAATATCAGAGAGTAGAGAGAGAAACATTTGTATGTTAGGCAAAGGTAAGGAGGTATTGCTTAGATTGAAGTATGGATAGAATTCATAGCACTAGAGTGATCATATAAATTGTTCTATAATGAATATTGGTACTACTACCAATAAAATTAATCTAATATTGTTATAAGAAAATAAAACAAAGCCAAACAGAAGTATACTCTCTCCGAAACTGTAGATCTTTCTTATCCCAGTACTCAGATATAGAAAGATGACAAAGTAAATGGCTTGTCACACACCTGTGCTGTGTGACAGTGGGGCAAAGAGCATCAGGCAGGCAGAGAGAGGTTAGCATCAAGACACCTGTGGCCTCTCTGCAATCATATACTGGACATTGTGAGACTGGAACTTCATACACTGCAGCTCACCGAATGATTAGCACGACACCAAATTGTGTAGACACCAGTGGCAGCTGAACCCTCTGCACTGTTCATAGGTCCAGACCAGTGTAGAACCTGGGTAGCTGCCAGAGCAAAGGTATGCATGTTTTGACTCTTAAATCAAATAACTAAAATATCAAAAACATGCAGGGTTCTGGACACTAATTTTGCAAACAGTTCTAGAGACACCCAAATTAACCTTGGATTTGCCATAAAAAAAAGCACAAAACATGCGAAGCTATGGGAGGAGAAAGACAAAAAAAAAAGGGGGCTGGAGCGATAGCACAGTGGGTTGGGCGTTTGCCTTGCACGCGGCCGACCCGAGTTCGATCCCCGGCATCCCATATGGTCCCCCAAGCACTGCCAGGAGTAATTCCTGAGTGCAAAAGCCAGGAGTAACCCCTGAGCATCGCTGGGTGTGACCCAAAAAGCAAAAAACAAAAAAATAGCGTGGATAAAAGGTGTAAAGATTTGTAATTCTCAGTAAGAAAATCTAAACATCTTGAGCTTATATTTGGTTGAATCTAAACTACTACTTGTTTTGCTGATAATTGCTTTGTTTTCATTAATGAATTTCACATTCCACATAAAGATAGTTATTTTTTGTTTTTGCTTTGTTTTTGTTTGGGAGCCACCCATATTCTGTGCTGCTCAGGGCTTTCCCCTGAGTCTCTACCCAGCATCTTTCCTGGTGGGCTTGAGGGACAAAAGTGGATGCCAGGAACCAAAAGAGGTCAGTTTATTCAAAGTAAGAACCTCTCCTTCTGTACTATGTTTTTGGTTCCAAAAATTTTAACTGATAAGCCTATATTTTTAATACTAAGAGTTCAGGCCCTCTCTCCAAAGTATATTTGTAAAGAGGAAAAACATATTGAGAAGAAAAGCAGGGAAAAGGTGGAGGGTGATGCCTCTGAAGAAAATGTAGAATTTTATTCTATGACATATATTCTGGATTTAAGTAAGTGGTCAGTGACGGGATCTATGAATAAAGCTGTCCACCTGACATGGGGACACTCAGAACTTTTTTCATCCTCTCTTTTGAACAGTTTCCCAGACTGAAGAATTCTGCCATGCACAGACAATCCTCCATTGTTCTTCAAACAATCTTTATCCGAGCCACCTTAGACATGAATAATCGTTTGCCAAATGCATCTCTCCGTTGTGCACTGCAGAGTAGCCAAGTATGTCAGCTTTTATATTGGAAAATTGCTCCAAACTGTGGGTTTACTAGCAAGAAGGAAAGGATCTTCTCTCAAAGAGAGATTTTTCTGAATTGCACTAGGGCTACCTTCTCTTGCTTCTCACTATCTGCTGCCATTACTCTCTTTTATGCCTGCAAGGCCTGTTCTTTATTTGCAGACATATTAGAATCTTGTCTTGATGCTGGTCCTTCTGCACATCCATATTGTCTCCATATGTCTTGACCTAGAGTATTTTTCTGAATTCCCCAGGGTAAACTTTTTGTTGACGACTTCTAGTACTTGACTGGGCTCTCTAGATGGCATCTAATTTTAAGGGGCTGGAGTGATAGCACAGCGGTTGGGAGTTCGCCTTTCATGCGGCTGACCCGAGTTCAATTCCTCTGCCCCTCTCGGAGAGAGCTCTACAAGCTACCGAGAGTATCAAGCCCACGCAGCCGAGCCTGACAAGCTAACTGTGTGTATTGGATATGTCAAAAACAGTAACAATAAGTCTCACAATGAGAGATGTTACTGGTGCCCGCTCGAACAAATCGATGAGCAACGAGATGTCAGTTAGGAACCTCAAAAGAAGCCAATTCTCCTTATCTGGTGGCACATAAGTTTTCATTGAGGTACCTACCAGTGCTGATAAGAAATCCTCATAAAGATAATAGACTTCATAGGAAGAGTTGTTGAGCTTAATTTACAATTGTCAAATGAAAGTTTCTTAAAGAGTAATGCTAAAATTGAGTTTCTGATTTTGTTCAGAGATTTTTGGCATTAGTAGTCAAGACTATGGGGCGAAGCTACCCTGTTATGCATTCTTGATACTCCAACTCTATCCAGAGGACTGAAGTACATGTGTTTATCTAAAAGTGAAAAGAGGATTCCAGGACATTCAAGAAGTTTGCATTTTTATCCATAATAACATTTTATTCTGTCACTGTCACTGTCATCCCATTTCTCATCGATTTATTTTATTTTACTACAGATGGTCTCATGCCCTGACAAGGATCACTCCTGAGCACAGAGGTAGGAGTGATCCTTGAGCACTGCTGAGTGGGGGACTAGAGCAATAGTACAGCTGGTAGGGCATTTGCCTTTATGCTGCTGCCAATTGTATTATATGCAACTGGGTTTGATCCCTGGCACCCCACAGTGTCCTTAGAGCCCCATCAAGAGTGATCCCTGAGCATAGAGCCAAAAAGGAATTCCCTGAGCATCACCACTGTGTGTGGCTCAAAACCCACAAAGCATAAATGAATGAAAAGAAAAGAAACAAAGAATGGGCCTATGAGGGAATACACTAATTACTAACATCCTAGTTCATTAAGTAAAAGTACTTTTTAACCTAGGAAAACCGTGTCTCTATGGCTATAATATGCATAAAAGTGTTAGTGAGGATAGCCGATTTGTGAGTGTGTTTTAGGAAAATATTCACATCTAGTTTTCATAATGCTCTACTGGATCTTTCACGTAGTGGGAGCAGGAAGTAAAATGGTAGGTAGGTGAACAGAACTGTAGTATTGAATGTCTACTTTGTATATGAGACACTGTGTTTCATCCCTGACACCATAAATAAAAATACAGATGCTCAATTAAATTTGAATTTTATATAAACAGGAAAATTTTTAAATTATAGGTATAACCCATGAACTATATATTATAGAGTAATGTATTCCATTTAATATGTATGTTGTCATATGTGATATAGTCTTATGCTAAAAATTATTCATTTTTACCTGATATTTTTCAGGGACGTGATATATCATTAATAAGCATACAAATTCTCTTTTTCAGTCAAAGTTATAGAAAATATGAATTACAAGTACAATATACAGTATGATATATATATATATTGTTTTTATATTTTGATAAGCTTGTCTTTTCCTAAAGGTATAAAATAGAAAACAATATGAAAGTAGAAGTTAATTTTTATAAAATTATAATCTTATTTTCAGCTATTTTATAGCTAAAGAAGGTTGAATTGATAGTAAATTCCCATGTACAACATACCTGTTTTACTAATTATATAAATACAAACGTATGTAGCTAAATATATATTCATGTATGTCTACATTGAGTTAAATTTGAGTAATACGCTGTCTCTGAATACATTGTGGGGATAGTGATAACTTTGCATACCTGTAAGCACCTACTCAATCAGTAAGGAACCTATAATATTCAATTGTCTAATTTTTCTATTCAGTGATTCATTTATATATCATTATTAACAAGTTAACCCAGAAACTATTCCTGGTGCTATGTAATCCCATCAAGGGCCAAGATCCAGAGACTATAAAACCAAGCTCCCAGAAGAGAGCAACACAGAGTCTCTTCCCCCAAGCTTGTCTGTCTTCACCAGAGCCCCTCGGAGGGGTAGGCTGAGTTTCTATCCCCGCCCCAAGAAGAACCTGGCAGACAAAGACCTCTGGAACCCAGCCACAGCCATGCTCAAGGCCCCTCTCCACACACATGGACGAGTTTCACACATGAATGAACTGGCAGAGGAACCCAGGTGTACAGAAACCAGTGCTAAGATATCCAAGCCTGCTCAGATTGGGACTGGGCCACTTCCATTCAGATCCCCCATTTTCTAGTAGTGAGGCAGTCACAACAAGAAACTGCCTCCAGCACTGTGTAATCCCACCAACGGCCAACATCCACAGACTATAAAACCAAGCTCCTCAGAGTGTGCTGCCACTGTAGCAGCCACATCACATCTTATAGACTAATTGTCTCTCTCAGAGAACCTGGCAAACTACGAAGTGTTTGCTGCTCACATAGGAGAGCCTGGAAAGCTTCTCTGGTGTTTTCATAAGCCAAAAACAGTAACAATGATGTGTCTCATTCCCCTGATCCTGAAGAGCATCTAATGCGAAAACATTGGGAAGGACGAGTAAAGAGAGGCTGCTAAAATCTCAAGCTGGGATGAATGGAGACTTACTGGGTCCGCTCGAGCAGATCAGCCATCAACGGGATGACAGTAATACAGTGATATTCACTTGTATCACTTGTCATCCCATTGGTCTTCGATTTGCTAGAGCAGGCACCAGTAATGTTTCAATTCATCCCTGTCGCATGCTAGTATAGCCCAATGGTATCTGCTTGCTTCAGGAACACAAACAGCCTCAAACCATTTGTTCAGGGTTTTGACAAAGAAGTCTGATCATCTCATAGGTGGGCAGCCATGAGGTCTTTTGAAATCCTGTGGAATCTGGTCAGTAACAACTTTAGTCCAGCGGTCGTCTCTAAATTGCATTACATGTCCGGCCCATCTGATTTTTGATGCATTAGCAAACGAGAAAATGTCCCAGATTCTTGATCTTCAACAGAAGTTGGAACTCTGGATTCCTTATGTTACTTGAGTTAAACTTGATACTCCAAGCATAGCTCTTTCGATTCTTCTTTGGGAAGATTCTTCTTCTCGTCCTGTTTTCAAAGGGCCCAGGTCTCAGGAAGAATGGTGGAGTCAAAAAAATGTGCCTGCAGCCAGAGGATTGTCGCCCTCTTAATAACTTCTTCGACACTCTTGAAGGCGGGTCACGCTTCCTCCTGTGCAGTTCTGGTGCGAAGTCATTCCTCATGTTAAGTTCTTGATCCAGGTACACATAGCTGCTACATTCAGAGATGTTACTTCCATTGAGAGCAAATGGAACGTCAGGGACTAGTTCGTTTTTCATGAACATTGTTTTGCTGAGATTCAGCTGTAGTCCGAAATTTCCACACTTGTGGTTGAAGTCGGCCAGCATTTGTGCCGCTTGACTAATATTTGGTGTTATTAGAATGATGTCATCAGCGGAGTGGAGGTGGTGTAGTTGCCAACTGTCTATGTTCACTCAAATTTCTTCCCTTTCCAATCATCACATGATATTCTCGAGAATGGCACTGAAGTGTTTCAGTGAAATGGTATCACCCTGCTGAACCTCTCTCTTTATGTCAATGATTGCTTCCTTGTAGAATGGTGAAATCCTGGTAGTGAATCCATAATATAGCTCACAGAGGATCTTGATGTACTGAGTTTGAATGCTCTGTTTGGCCAGGGCTTCAACGACCACTTCAGTCTCAACAGAATCAAAGGCCTTTTCTAAATCAATGAACATTAGACAGAGCAGCATTTTGAACTCTCGAAAAACTTGAATGAACTTGGTCACTGTGTGGATATGGTTGATCATGCTGAATCCTTTTTGGAACCCAGCTTGCTCACATGGTTGTCCTATGTCTAGTATTCTTCCTATTCTATTCAGGATGACTCAAGTGAACAACTTGTAGACGACAAACAGCAGGCAGATTGGGCGATAGTTGCCAATGTCGTGGACGTTTCCCTTCTTGTACAACAGAATAGTCCTGCTGGTTTTCCATTGGGATAGAATCTTGCATTCAGACAGGTACCGTGTGAAGACCCAAGCCAGTTTATTGACGAGTACTGGTAGCAGATTCTTCAGGTGTTCGGGTCTGACCTTGTCTGGAATGGGTGCTATAGGCATTCTTACTGACAAAATGGCATGTTTGATTTCGAAAGGAAGGACTTTGAGAATGACATATCCATCCTGCAGAATTTGATATGTGGGCAGGTGGATATGGCTGTCAAAGAGATCCGAGTAGAAGTCATGAATAATCCTCTCCATTCCCTTTCTTGAAGATGTATAGATCCATCAGAAAGTCAGAGGGCAGTCATCTTGGTCTTTTAATTGGCGAAGGACAGGTGAGCATTACAAATATGTTTCCTGGCATTTCCCAGCTTCTGTTGCATTAGCCAACACTGTTGCTTTTCTCTCTTTGAAATTTTCCTTTATCATTTTCCTGCACAGCTTTGTGATCTCGGCCATTAGCTTGCGATTGCCTGAGGCTTGTGTCAAACCATGTGGCTAATGAGCTCGAGAGTTTCCGAACACAAGTGTCTGTTTGTGGCTTTCCTACTCTCAGCATTCCTTACGCGGTCATGTGGGTGCTAAACCAGTTGCTCATATTCCTTGTCAATGTTGTCAATGAAGACGTCTTCCCACGCTGCTGCACTAGTGCCAAAGAGCTTCCAGTTGGTGATCATTCTGGGAGTTCTCTTCTTAAACTTAGACTTTGCAGTACTTTCTCCCCTCTCTGTGAAATAGGAATTTGCACAAAGAATACAGTATTCTGATCCCATTTGGAATTTTGGGGGACAATAGTGATATCAGTCAGGCAAAACCTTCGATTGAATATGATGTGGTCAATTTTATCGAATTGTACAGCGGGATACACCCATGCCCAACATTTAGATTCGGCCTTCTGGAACTGTGAGTTACACATGGATGGTCTCGGTCGACATGATGAACTCAGACAGTCTCTCACCCTGTTCATTCCATTCTAGGCCATGGGTCCTGACATGGAGTTCTTCAGGCGACCTTCTCGGTCCTATCTTGGCATTGAAATCACAGACAATGATCTTGTAGAAGGTGTGGTCTTCTTTATAGAACTTCTCCAGCTCCATGTAGAATTTCTCCATTTCTTCTTCATTGTAGTTGGTGTGTATACAACAGAGATTGAAACTGCTGATGGTGAGCCACATCTATTGCAGCATAATCATCCAATTTAGTTCATTAGGCATTCAAATTAATCAATGTTCATGGCCAACTTCGTGTTGACAAGAACACTGACACCACCGCCACCTTTATTGTCGCCTGTTCCGAGGAACAGTTCTTCTCCGGTGTCAAAAATGGCGTGAGGTGATCAATGCCTTTTCATCTCAGTCAGACCAATGATGTTGTACTTGATCTTCTGCGCTTGCTCCATCAGGTCCTCAATGGATGCTTCCAATGCCAGTGTACATGAATTGAAAGTACAGATAATCCTTTTAGTCCTTCTTAGTTTTGGCACTCTCTTTCATCCCTGAGATTTTATCAGCCTCTTCTTGCTCATCCTTCTTAATGCTGCGGTTTTGGGGGTTCTTTCAGTGTCAGACCAATGAGGCCCATTGTTGCTATTGTTTATGGCATAATTGATATGCCATGGGTAGCTTGCCAGGCTCTGCCGTGCAGGTGGGGTACTCTCGGTAGCTTGCCAGGCCATAGGACGGCCTCCAATTGCCCTTACAGAAGTCCCCGTGGTTTACACCATATTTGAACCTCATCAAATTTGGTGCGGTAATTATGGAAAATGTGTATTAAGTGTTACATGATGTGTCGTGCAGCCGCTAGGCAGCCAGTCTGGAAAGAGGCCTGGAGCGTGGTAGTGGCTGGGTAGTGGGGGTGATACAGTGATGTTAACAAGTTAAAATTATAGC
The DNA here is from genome assembly GCF_027595985.1 of Sorex araneus. Classification (NCBI taxonomy): domain Eukaryota; kingdom Metazoa; phylum Chordata; class Mammalia; order Eulipotyphla; family Soricidae; genus Sorex; species Sorex araneus. Next base: position 18,675,671 of record NC_073304.1, on the reverse strand, counting down.
ATTGATAACTTGAAACACTGGATATAAGTTCTTCAACTATATAACAAGATTAATTCATTTTTGCCCTTAGTATTACATATTTCACATATTTATAAAGTTAAATAGCAAACAATCTATCCTTCCCCACTTTCTCTTCTGTAAGTTTTTATATCTATTTGTCATATAGTTAAACTCTTAGTCTAGTCTGATTTCTTCCTGTTATTTCTTTGATATATTCCTGTTACTATTTTTTTAATTTTTATATATCAAAGTTATAATGTTTGTGCTATAAAATTCTATATGCTTTAATAGGTCACATTGTTAATCTACATCAACCATCATTACCATCACTGTATCACTGTCATCCCTTTGCTCATCAATTTGCTGGAGTGGGCACCAGTAATGTCTCCATTGTGAGACTTGTTGTTACTGTTTTTGGCATATTGGATACACCACAGGTAGCTTGCCAGGCTCTGCCGTGATCATTACCATATAAAACAATAATTTTACTTACTTTTTGTTGAAATATTGAATGTAATAAAAGTAAAGAGAAAGTAAAGTGAAATTTATCAGCTACACAGGCAGGTAAGGGGCTGGAGGGTGGAGGGGTGGGGGGGAGGTTTACTGTGGTTCTTGGTGGTGGAACATGTGCACTGGTGAAGGAATGGGTATTCGAGCATTGTATAACTGAGACTTAATCCTGAAAGCTTTGTAACTTTCCACATGGTGATTCAATAAAAAAAATATTAAAAATTAAAAAAATGTCTGATACTTTTAGCAATTCATATCTACTTTTCTTACAATTTCTGGCAATCAAATTTCATTCTACCATATCTACTTTTTTCTGCTTTAGAGACCATCTAACATGTACCATTTCTCTTCTTGTGGTTTGGAAACTAATATTCTCACCATTGAATATTTTATTGCTTGAATAAGCCATTGGCTTAAAAAATATGTTAATTTATGATGGATATCTTGGTTGTTTCCATTTTCTTGTGTGCCTATGAGTAGTGTTGCTGTAAGTATTCGTAAGCAGGATTTGGGGTGAACATGGATTTTTAAGTGAATTGAATAAAATCTCAGAAGCACGATTTCTAAATACTATTATGTCTAGTTTTTTTACGAAGATGCCAATATGTTTTTTTAAAAAATACCATGCCATTTTGAATTTCTATCACCGATGAAAGAGACCTCTATCCTCATCAACTTCAAAAGAGTAGAAACACCTAGATATTTTAGTTGTATATGTAAGAGTTAGTACTTTTAGCACTTAAACTTATAATTTTGTGCTGACAAATGACAATAGACATATTCTAATATACTTAGAAAAGTTGTTTTTTTTTGTTTTTTTTTTTTCTTTTTGGGTCACACCTGGCGATGCACAGGGGTTACTCCTGGCTCTGCACTCAGGAATTACCCCTGGCCGTGCTCAGGGGACCATATGGGATGCTGGGATTTGAACCCAGGTCGGCCGCATGCAAGGCAAACGCCCTACCCGCTGTGCTATCTCTCCAGCCCCAGAAAAGTTGTTTTGTTAGACAATTTATATAAGCAATGTGTAAAAAGAGAAGAAATCCAAAGCAAAAAAAGAATAGCTTTGATAGTAATTTTATAGCACTATTATGATACAAATTTGCTCCCAGCTTTTGTGATTCTTGGAGGAAGAAGGCCAAATAAAACATCTCAACATAATCTTAATATATTTTAACCTGTGTTCATGTAAAGTTCTGTAATTTAGAAAATGTCATTTAAAATCTGTTTCTATAGTGAAGGGCGGCTTATCTACATGGATTTAGATAGGATATGGATAGTTACCCCAGTGAAATTTCATATCTGTGCCACCTGGTTTACCACTGCTGTTGGTAAAATGGCCTCTTTTTTAAAGAAGAGAAAAAGAATGGTCTGCTGTAGGATTACATCGCCTCAGATAGTTTAGGTTTATTGGGTTACTCCCATCACAGTGCTCCCATTCTTCTGTGTTTATTTGTAGCTTCTTTCTTAGTGTTCTGTCGACTTGTAAATATTGTTTTTCTCTTCTCCTTGAGCCCTTTGCATAGTTTATTCAGATCCATGTCCTTTTTGTATGGACACAGGAATACTTAGCAAATGCTATGCTTTTGTAACCTTGAAGTCATTTGATTCTACATGATATTTTCCTCCTGGGCATCTGTTCTCTCAACCTAAGCCTCAGCTGTCCTTACTTCCTGGCACCCCCAAAAGCAGGGTCCCGACGAGGGACCAGACGGACCCAGGGCAAGCCGTGAGTTGTGTGCTACCCTGGCATCGAGAAGGGCCTGGTCAAAGTACCTAATGCTTAACTATAAGTTAAGAGCTTGATCATAGACAAATGTTGTCATGATCCAAACGGTGATAACTATATTTGGACCCTGCTAGGGTTAGGAGTGATTAATCTGGCCTGAGTGCTGTGGTCTGAGTCTGTGGCAAGATGTTGCCAGGAGAGCTGTCTTGCAAGCCTCAATTTATCTCTTGCTATGTCCATCCAAAAATAACTAGTATTAAGATGTTAGTAAGTGTTTGGACTAAGGCAAGGAAAAAAACCTTAAGAGTCAGGAAGGGCTTTGGAATGCCCTGCCCTCAGGAAGGGCTTTCTTATGTTGATTTTGCTACCTGGCTGGGTATAGCCTAGAGGGCAAGGTGGGAAAGAGTAGGAGGAGAGAGGAGAGAAGTCAGAAAGGCTGGAGCAGAGCCAGAGAGAGGACGGAGCTGGGAGTGCGGCAGATGAGAAAGATGGGGATTGAATAAACTAATAAGCAACCAGCTTCGTCCTCGTTCTTCCTTCGCCTGTCCTTTGCCACCGGCCATCCCGATCCAGCCCTTACACAGAGGTTCCAGAGCACTGAACACGGGTGGTGAGACAGAGCCACCCAGAGAGCCCGAAAGTGCGTGCGCCCCTCTGCGTGTGTTTTAGTTTTTTACAGTCTGCCAAAGTTTGTTTTTGAGTAATTAGAAATAATGTTTTCTGTGTTAAAAAAAATGAGATTCTACAGTTAATATTTTTTATATTAATCGCACTGTCGTCATCCCACTGTTCATCAATTTGCTCAAATGGATATCAGTAACGTCTCCATCGTGAGGCTTGTTACTGTTTTTGTCATACCAAATATGCCACTGGTAGCTTTCCAGGCTCAGCCATATGTGCAGGATACTCTCGATAGCTTACCGGGCTCTCCTACAGGGACGAAGGAATCGAACTTGAGTGGTTGGCCACATGCAAGGTGTGGCCACATGCAAGGTGTGGCCCTACCTGCCGTGCTATCCTATCACTCCAGTCTCTAAGGGGATATATGTCACTGCTCTTGGCTTTGAAAATAGAGCGAGCGCATGACAGACAGATTGTGATCTTTTGTTAATCTATTAATAAAATTATTCTATAGTCCTAGGTTAGTCTTAAAACATCAGTTTATATCTCAAAGCCCTATTTGATAATAATGATTTTAATAAACCATTTAGCTACAATACCAGCCAATGCTCAGAAGAGTGGCCTATAAGAGAGGGGCTCTGATAAGCCCCAATTTTTTTAGTCAAAACTAAATACCAAAATGGTAAAATATATCATGCAAAGTTTATAAGAACATATGGAAAACACTGGATCTGAATAAAATAAAGAAGTTTTAGAATAGAATCAGATTTCTTGACAACTTTGACATATGACTAACATCACACAGAGTGGCCTATTATAATTCAAGAGGAATAGCTGAGAAAGGAAATGAAAGGCAAGACCTTTATAAAAACAATGAATACAAAGCTATTGCTCCTTGGCCCTAGGAAGTAACTACTGAAAGTAAAGCCAGTTGAAAATGACTAGAAAGTGGTTGTGGGTCTCAAATAAAGTCATACAGATTGGGGAACCCGAAATAGGATTGCAGAAAAATTATAGTGAGCGGAAAAAAAAAACAGAGGTAGGAGGATAATTGCAGAATGTATTTACTCATTTTCAATATGTAGAGAAACACATCAAAGGTATGAACAACATCAATATGTAATGATGTTCAAAATTAGGACTGGAGCGATAGCATTGTGGGTAGGGCATTTGCTTGCGTGTGGGCGACCCGGATTCGATTCCTCTAGTGGACGGAGGTTTGAACTCTGTATTCCTTCTCTCACTTGCGTGAAATGTGACATTCCAAGCATTCCTCGTCGATGTTATCAAGGACGGCATCTCCCCATGTTGCAACAATAGTACCAAAGAGCTCCAACTTGGTGATCATTCTGTCAGTTCTCTTCTTAAATTTAAACTTTGCAGTGCTTTCTACTGACTCTGTGAAGTAGAATTTTGCACGAAGTAGACGTTGGTCCAATGCTGTTCGGAATTTTGGGAGAACAGTGACATTGGTCAGGCAAAACCATCGATTGAATGTGATGTGGTCAGCCCCGTGTGATGTTATTCTGTACAAGGGCCAGGAGGATTGTCCCATAGCTGGAAGACTGCTTCATGAGCAGAGGGGAGAAAGCAGATGAAATAGAGAAGGGATCACTAAGAAAATGATGGCAGGAGGAACCAGTTGGGATGGGAGATGCATGCTGAAAGTAGGTAATGGGTCAAACATGATTACCTTTCAGTGTCTGTGTTGCAAGCCATAATGCCCCAAAGTAGAGAGAGAGTATGGGGAATATTGTCTGCCATGGATGCAGGGGGAGGGTGGGAAAGGGGGTGTATACCCGAGATGTCAATGGTGGGGAATGTGCACTGGTGGAGGGATGGGTGTTTGATCATTGTGAGATCGTGACCCAAACATGAATGCTTGTATCTATGTCATGGTGATTCAATAAAATCACAAAAAAAGAAAAGAAATGGCAAAAAAATAAAGAATATTATGTGCTCAATTTCATTGTGGAACTGTCCACCGGGAGACTTCCATGTCCATCGTTTAGATTCAGCCTTCTGAAACTTTGAGTTACCATGGATGGTCTTGGTCGACATGGTGAACTTAGTCTCTCACTCTGTCCATTCCATTCTAGATCATGGGTCCCAATATGGAGTTCTTCGGGCGACCTTCTCGGTACTATCTTGGCATTAAAATCACAATGATCTTGTAGAAGGTGTGGTCTTCTTTATAGAACTTCTCCAGCTACATGTAGAACTTCTCCATTTCTTCTTCATCGTAGTTGGATGTGGTACGTAGATGACAAAGATAGAAATTGTTGGCAGTGAGCCACATCTATTCAAGCGTAATCATTGGATTCGGGTTGTTAGGCATTTGAATGAATCAATGCTCATGGCCAAGTTCGTGTTGACAAGGTCACCGATGCCACCAACACCTCTGTTGTCGCATGTTCCAAGGAACAGTTCTTCTCCAGTGTAGAAATGGTGTTATGTGATTGATGCCTTCTCTTTTTGGTCAGACCAATGATGTCATACTTGATCTTTTGCGGTTGCACCATTAGGTCCTCCATGGATGCTTCCGATGCCAGAGTACGTGCATTCAAAGTACAGACAGTCATTTTAATCCTCTTCGTTTTCACAGTCTAGCTCATCCCTGACATTTTATAAGCCTCTCCTTGTTCATCTTTTTGATGCTGCCATATTGGGGGCTCTTTCAGTGTCAGGCCAATGAGGCTCACTGATTTTACTTCTTTTGGCATCTCAGATATGCTATTCTATATGTTACAGTGCTAAAGAACTAAAATATTTGTTATGTCATATTTCAGAATCCTGTCTCCCTATCTGCTGAAATCACCAGGCATCTTGGCTCTTACCATTGCACTCATAGAGTATTGGCATTCAAGTGGCATAGAAAATCCTCTCTAGTCTTACAATTAGCTCACTTTGTTTTATATTACTTTTAGTTATCATAGTCTGTATAAGCAAATATATTTGTGTCAAATAGTCAAAAGGCTGACTAAACTCTTATCCATAGTTTCTAAAATATAAACAGGGAGTCATCCTCTAGTATTTCCAAGCATGAAATCAGAAAATTTCATATTTAAGCTTCAATATAAACCAGATAACTATGTTATGTATTGATAAAAAGCAGTAAGTTAGGGAGGAGCCAAGATGGTGGCAGTGCAGCCTCGGGCACCAGAGCTGGGAGATGGGTGGAAGCTCTATGCTCTGAAAAGTTGGCCAATGGGGTCATAAAATTTCTACATGAATGAATGTACGTGCTTTTTAACTATTCTATCTCAAAAAGTGAAACCATCATGGTGTTCCCCAGCCCCCACAGAGTGCTGACCCCTAAAGAGGGTGGCAGGCACAGCTACCCCAGATCAGCCAACTGCCAATGCCACCTACAGTGTATTACGGAAGAAAACCTCCCTGTGCAACAACTGGCTGGAGACCAGACTGAAGACAGGGATGAGGCCACCTGGTCATGTTCTCCTGGACTGGTGGTGGCTGCCCACCCAGAGCACCCAAGCCACATACAGTAGCCACTGTGGTTTGGTCCTCATCCCTGCCAGTGCACAGCTGCCATCGCCACTGGAACCCAGGGAATGCAGTGCCGCCCGCAGACCAACCTGGACCTGCAGAGTGAGATCCTCAGTAGCCTGACCATGCCCTTGGGTTTCCTGACACCCTAAAGTCACCGCTCTGCCTCCAACCTGACTCCAAAACTCAGGACCAGGTTTTCTGTGAAATTAAACTTCCAAATTTTTAAATGCCTGGGAACCACGCCTACAAACCACTTTCAGTCTTGCCCTACAATCACATTTATCAGTCTTGCACAAGAGACTCATAAATGAATCTTGCAGAGATCAAAAAGACACAGTAAATCTTCTCAGACTTGTGCATGACTGAACAATCTGGAGAAGGAGATGTGAGTGCAGTGCCTGTCCAAACAGAGTCCCCAGGAGCCACTTTCTACCACAACCCAAAATTACTGCCATAACCCCAGGCAGATTCCACAATCTTGGGATGGACCTCACTGAGATACTAATCTGCTAAAAAATTGGGTATGAGGGTTGTGACAGAAAGCTTCAGGCTTTCTTACAGTGGGAGTGGGCTACCTCTCCCCACTTCCCTATACTTCTGGAAGCTCCTGCAGTCATGTCCACACCCCAATATTACCGCCCATTTGAAAAGGCTAAAGTACTCCCTCAACAAACATGATGACCAATTAGTCATCGCATACCAGAATGCACAAAAGGAAATGGAGAAAGATGAAAAATGCCTGCCATAGAGGCAGGCTAGAGGAAGCAGGGTTGGGTGGAGGGAGAAAAAATGGGACATCGGTGGTGGGAAATGTACATTGGTGGAGGGATGGGTGTTGGAACATTGTATGACTGAAATTCAATCATAAACAGCTTTGTAATGGTCAATAAAATGTAATTATCAATGTTTTTCAGTTTTACATTCAATGTGCATATTTATGTATGTATATTCACACAAAATTGATTAGTTATATATGCTGTAATGTAGGGAAAATAATGAAGTAAGCTTTATTTTTTTGTCCTTAATTTTGCCAATAAAATAAAACTAAAGTGATATTGCATCATTGAGATATTTTTCATTCAAATAATCTAATTTAAATATTAATAGGAAAATTAATTTCTTCTTTTTTGCTCTGGATCACATCCAGCCATATTCAAGGGCTTATTCTTTGCACTGGGTTGGCTGTGTGCAAGACAAGTGCCCTATTCACTGTGTTCTCCACAATGTATTAATTGTGTGCCTATTAGTTACATTACCTAAAAATGGTGTAAGTAAATTTACAATAAGTAAATTTTATTCTCCACTTTGAGTCTAAAATTTTATATTAAGCATTTGTTTGTTTATATCTTACTACATTAGTGAAAGATTTGTCTTAGCTCCAAGAAGTAAGCTTAGCAAAAATTGGACTTTCAAGTCAGGACTTCAGAAGTAAGAAAGCAAAGAAAATAAAACAAATTTAGAGTCAAACTTAATGATACAAAGTACTGCATTTCTTCTGTGTAGTGTAGAAGTAATTAGCACATATAACATAGTTACAATTGAAAATTCCTGCATACAGTAACTGATTTTTACAACTAAAAATGTGACTTAAAAATCTGGAGGGTGAGAGGGTGGGGTGTTGCTCTCTTCATGTGGTGTTAGAGGACATTCGGACCACAGCCAGCCCAGGAGTTCATCATACTTGGGGTAGTCATATGGGAGCCAGAATTTATTTTTGCTTTGCTTGTGTCTCTACACTCCTATTCTATATCTGGGCACACTAATGTACATGGCGTCTTACTGTAAAAGTTTGTATTAAGACTACAATTCTTTTTTTTTTAATTAAATTTTATTGAATCGCCATGTGGAGGGTTACATAGTTCTCAGGATTATGTCAATTATACAATACTCAAACACCCTTCCCTTCACCAGTGCCCCAATTCCATCACCAACCATCCCAGTATACCTCTCGCCCCCCGTACCCGCCCTTGTAATTGATAAGTTTCACTTAGTTTAAGCTTTATCTTGGTTACATTCTATGTTTCAACACATAACTCGCTATTGTTGCTGGGGTTTCAAGCAAGTCCCATTGTTTGTTACATAACTTTTCTATTTTTTTCCCCCCTCGACCCGCGCCACCAAGTTCACGCCTGTTTAGTATTTACCACGCTGCCTGACAAAGGAAAAAAAAACGGAAAAGATGGTTATTTCCTGTCATCAGCCGGCGTAGGGCTCTGGCTTAGTTGATAGTCTGGTAGAAAGTCTGCAAGACTACAATTCTTGACCCATTCTTATAAAGCCAATATTTGTTGGATAACTTTTAAGAATCTTCCATTAAACGGGTAGAGTGTGTTTCTTGGTTCCTGAATCTAATCTTAACCTGGTGATTTCCTTGGGTTAATAGATTGCAGAAAGCAGGATGTTAATTAAGGAGTGTTTTTAGTAGAATTGTGTACCTGGACTCAATCACATGCATGGCTAAGCTATTGGCATAAACAAACTAGCCCACTAGGTTAAGGCCCACTAGGTAAGGGTGTATAAAACTGAATTGTCTAGTTTTACACAGTCCAGTAACAACCTTAAGTTGAATGATACAGATGTGTGAGACATTACTTTTATTATCATTTATTACTAATATTCCCAAAGCTTTATTATATGACATTAGCATTCTGTTATATTTAATGCATATTATTGTTATTCATGTCTCATAGTACTCTCTGATTCAGCCATTACTCCATCTTAAGATAACTGCTAATCTTGAAAAGCATATAATATCAGAATAAAATTCATCAGATTTGTAGGTCTCTAGACTTTTATCATAACTGTATATACATATATATATGGACTAAGTCAACTCACAAGCCATTTTGAATGAAGGCAACCAAATTAGATACAGATATGAAAACATATCCATCAATTATCTTCTATATTTTATTTCCAATGTTTGCTGGAATTTATGACTTATGGGGATTAAGTTGTCAATGAAACAGCATGGATTTTTTTATTCCTATATATTAATACTTTAAGGAAACTGACAAACATTAGAAGTTTTTGACCTCTTAGATTTGTGTGAAGTAAAACAATGAGAGCTGAGCCTCTAATAGATAGGTCATAAAGAAAAGAAGCCAAACAGAAGCTCTCCTCATCCCCAATGAAGAATAATGATACAATGAGGTTATTTGAGTGAGCCACAAACCTAAATTTTTACTTTCTATAATTAGATAATGTAGAGGTCTACCATAACACAACTGATAACCGAAGGTGACAAATACAGATTAATCTGTCCCTCTTGGAGAGCCCGGCAAGCTAGGCAAGCTATCAAGAGTATCCCACCCTCATGGCAGAGCCTGGCAAGCTACCCATACCATATTTGATATGCCTAAAACAGTAACGACAAGTCTCACAATGGAGATGTAAGTCTCACAATGGAGATGTTACTGGTGCCCACTCAAACAAATTGATGAACAATAGCAGGACAGTGCTACAGTGCTACAGAATATATATTTTTAATCAAGAGCTTTCCTATGCAAATATATAATTCCTTTATATAATCTCTTACCATTATAATATTGTTACTCTGAAACAATAAAAATATCTTGAGTTCAATTTTAATGCAAGACAAAAGTATTTTATTTTATAAATGAGCAAAATGTATGTAAATATTTAATAATGTTTGGAAAGTTTTGTCAAACTTGGTATCACACAAGCTTCAACTCAAAACCAGTTCTGTAATTTTCAGTACCAAGTGTGTCTTGGGTTTCCTCACATAATTTCTGCATCATCAGCCTCTTTGACTTTTAATTGTAGTTTGATACCACCTACCCCACAGAGTTGGGCAATAAAAAGAGTTTTAAGGCTGTGTCTACCTACTTCTAATTTTATTTAAAATAAATCATTTAATTTTTTAAACTTTACTGTTTAGTTAAAATCAATATAGAACTGAAGAGTTTTAAAGACATAAACATTGTGCTTGATATTTTATTCTTTTATTCAAGATATGAAAGTTTTCTGTCAAACTGAAATTGCATAGGTTATGGTGTTTCAAGATGGTGAGAATCAATGACAAAATAGTTGAAAACATTAATCACTTCCCTATTCAATGCGTTGAAAGATAAATTGAGGCATATTTAAGATGTTTAGAAATCGAAGAAAATCAGTTCCAATGAATAGCTCCTAAATGGGAGTGCTGAGGAGCAGTATATTTATACAAGCTGGGGAAAATACTTTTATTGAGGGAAAATGTGGAAGCAGACATGGAAATTGGCTAAAGCAAAAGCAAATGCTGTGTCAAAGAAAGCCTAGTTATGCCTACTTATATAAAACCTAGGCTTTTATCTTTAAACCTAAGAAAGGTTAGGGTTAGGGAAAAACCTATGTTATCTTTAGCTCTCTCTCTCTCATTCCTCTCTCTCTCTCTCTCTCTCTCTCTCTCTCTCTCTCTCTCTCTCTCTCTCTCTCTCTGGCTTAAGAGCCACATTAGATAGTATATAGACGTTTCTCACTTTGGGGCTCAGAGTTCCATCCTTGTGAGACTCATGAGATCATGTGGTACTAAGGATTGAATTGTGCCCTCCACTGAGTTTTTTGAGTCTCAAGTTTAAGATTCTTAATCTTGAAGAAGAACGTATACATTTAGGCTGTGGTTATATTTTTTAGGCTACACAGACATCAAAGCCAACTAATTATTTCTAATTCGTTTTATGAATGTGTCTTTTCTGAGTGTTTATGGGTGTTGAGGATGCACACCCTACAGAACTCAGGGCACACCCTGCCTCTGCACTCAAGGATCAATCCTGGAGGTGCTTTGGGGACCATATATGATATAAGGGAACAGAACTGAGTTAGCAACACGTGAAGCAAGTGCATTAATATCTGTTGTATCTACTAAGCTCCCAAAGATTATATTTATCTTTAATGGTCTGTGTTTTTTCCTACGGTATTAATTCATTTCTGTTTATTATTTTTGGCTTATTTCATTTTCCTTGACTTCTGGTCAAGAAGAAATAATGTTCACCATCAGAGTGAACTATCTTTACATATGTCAAATCAGTATTAGTTAAGAAGTTAGGTTGTTTGGTTCTTTTTAAAATCAATCTAGCTTGGAAAACAGTTTATCGTAGTTTGATAGCTTTCATACCTCAAATATACACTCTACTAATTAAGGATACTTTCATAATCCAATTTAGTAACTGTAAGTTAACTAATATCTAGTGATAGACATATTTGAAATTGCATTAATTATATTATTAAAACTTTTAATTAGGCTCCAATATACTTTCCCCATTCATAAAACAAATTGAAATAATTCCAAGTTCATTATCTCTCGATACTATTTATTTCCCAGGAAGATTTATCAAATGCTAAAAAAGCTATGAATTAGATTTAACTTGAACTTGCTTTGTTAGCTCTTCCACCATCCTCTCTCATCAATACAATCTTAATTACAAAATAATTGTATGCATTACTTCCAGTTACCTCTCTTTTATTTTTTAGTATCATGATGAGACAAATCATATACAAACCAAGTAATTAAAGACATGGGAAAAACTACCACCTTCACCAGATCTCTTTTTTTTTTAAAGTAAAAACAGTCTCATTGATATGAGTATTTTTTTAGATTTTAGCAATCAAAAGTATATTACTATTACACTGCTGCTTGTGTCACTTGTGAAGAGAACTAGAAATATCCTCTGCTGGTTAGGAATACATGACTTCCTCTAGAAAGAGGAGAGCATTTTCTTTTAAATTAAGTGAGTATTAACACAAGCTACTGACAGTATCCCGCCCACAGGGAAGAGCCTGGCAAGCTACCCGTGGCGTACTCTTTATGCCAAAAACAGTAACAACAAAGGTCCTCATTCCCCTGATCCTGAAAGAGAACTCCAATACCCTATCGGGCTACACTAGCACGTGACAGGGATGAATGGAGACGTTACTGACACCCTCTCGAGCAACAGTGGGGTGGCAGAGTGGGATGGCAGTGATACAGTGATTAACACAAGATAATACCAAATCAAACAAGCACAGAGACAGCTTCATTGATTGCATTTACCTGATTAAATCACTGTCACTGTCACTGTCATCCCGTTGCTTATCGACTAGATTCAAATCCGGGTGACTAGAGCTGTTACCGACTGGATTCCATGAGACATCAAAAGACCGTGTGGCCATCCACCTATGAGATGGTCAGACTTCTTCGTCAAAACCCTGAACAAACGGTTTGAGGCTCTTCATGTTCCTCGAGTGAACATATACCCTAGCTACACTAGCAAGCGGCAGGAATAAATGGAGACGTTACTGGCTCCTGCTCAGGCAAATCGAAGATCAACGGGATGACAAGTGATACAAGCACTGTAGCACTGTAGCACTGTCGTCCCATAGTTCATCAATTTGCTCGAGCGGGCACCAGTAACGTCTCCATTGTGAGACTTGTTGTTACTGTTTTTGGCATATTGAATACACCATGGAGAGCTTGCCAGGCTCTGCTGTGGGGGCAGGATACTCCCGGTGGCTTGCCGGGCTCTCCAAGAGGGACGGAGGCATCAAACCCGCGTGCAAGGCAAAGGCCCACCCGCTGTGCTATCACTCTGCCTCTTATAGAGCAATATAACAATTAAGAATATAAATTAATATTGAAATGTAGCTATTCCAAATAAATTTCCAAATCAATAATATCCATCTGCTAGGACTTTACTGCCCGCCATGAAGTATTACAGTAGAGGACACATATATGTGCCTATTAGAGAGGGTTCCCGTTTCAATCCCAGAGTCTTAAAGTGGACATTCACTATTAATTCTTAATATTACTATCTTAATATCACTATTAACTCTTAGAAAAAAGTCTTGGCGATTAAAATATTAGTAGGTAAAATGGTTCTATGGTTTTCCCCTATGATTGTAGACAAGCATTTATATTATTTAAGTACTCACTGTGTCTTCCGACTTATGATCACACTACAATCAATGGAATATATTTTATATCCCAGTGGATGCAATTACACATGAAATATCAGCATAAATCTATTTATAGACATATTTTCATATGTCCCTGCAGTGTATTAAAACAATAGTATAAACTCAAGTTTGAGTGTAGAATGTAAAACTTCTATTATTCAGATGAAATCTAGTATTGTTGAATTTTAGAAATCAATAGAAAGATTCTAAAACTTAGTAAGTGGATTAAATTAGCTAAAAGTTACAGTACATGGAAGTGAAAAGTAGATTTGTTTTCATTGCTGTGAAATGACAAAATAACAGTTACAATATTAATCATATTTCATTGTAGATTTCAGTAGTACAAAAACAAGTTACATTGTTTTGCAAAGAAATTTTCATCATTTACAACTCTCATTTGAGAGTTATAGCTGGATCTCTCTACTTACAAACTAATAATACCTCATGAGTCCCTTCTTTATTCTTGAAAAAACACTATTATACTTTATGATTTTTTTTTTGTTTTTTGTACTACTAAAACCTCTTAGTACTTAAATCATACATTGCTTTTCCTATAGGTTTGGGGGCCTCACCTTGCTGTAGTCAGGGCTTACTTCTGGTTCTGCACTAAGGGACCATTAAGCGGACTTGGGGGACCATATATGGTGCTGGGAATAGAACCTGGGTCAGGCGCATGCAAGATAAGCACCCTGACAACTGTATGACAATATCTCGCTTGTCCAGTGTTTTAATTTTGTTTTTTCACTTAACATAATCTACTCAAACTTCATTCATGTTGTATATTATAGAATTACCTTCATTTTGAAGTTTGGATAATGTTTCATTGTATTTATACCACATTTTAAAATTCATTCTTCTGGGTTAGAAATATGGGATGTTTTCAAATGTTTACTAATATGCTTAATGCTGTTAGCATTAACAGAACACACTCACTGTCACTGTCATCCTGTTGCTCATCAATTTATTTGAGCGGGCACCAGTAATGTCTCTCATTATGAGACTTGTTGCTGTTTTTGGCATATCCAATACGCCATGGGTAGCTTGTCAGGTTCTGCCATGTGGGTGCAATACTCTCAGTAGCTTGCCGGGCTCTTTGGGAGGGGCGGAGGAATCGCATAGGGGTCTGTCACTTGAAAGGCGAACACCCTACCTCTGTGCTATCGCTCCAGCCCGTTATCAGCATAGATGTATAAATACCGCTTAGAGCATCTCTTTTTAATTTAATTTGTATATACTGTTCTGTGGAATGACTAAACCACTTTTTTGTTTCAGATACTCAGAACTGCTTAATTTCTATTTTTACTTTTGTAAAGGAGTGCTGTGTTATTTTCTGCAATGGTGCCAATATATTACATTCTGTCCTACCATTATTTCACTGATATTCCAAATTCTCTGTATCATTTATAGTACTGTGGTTTGATAGGTTTTTAAAATAGTCTCCATTCAGAAAGGTAAACACTACAATTCTGATTAATACTTTCACAGCTATTAGTGATGTGAAATACTTTCCCATGTGCTTTTTGGATATTAATATGCTGTATTTAGAGAAATATACAAATATTTAAATTAGTTTTCAAATGGATTATTCTTCTTGCACTTTTTAAGCTTTCTATATATTAATTACTTACCACATAGATTAATATTTATTACTTTCCACAGAGAGTCTCTTGCCTGCATGCCTGGCTGTCTTACGCAGGGCTCCTCGGAGGGGATGGGCTCCAGCTTCCCTCCCCACACCAAGCAGAGCTTCTGGTGGCCTAAGACCACCGGAACCTAGCTGCAGCCATGCTGGAGACTCCTCTCTACATGTTCGGACAGGCCTCATGCATGAAGGTACCAGCAGAGGAACCCAGGTGTGTGTAATCCCATCAACAGCCAACATCCACAGACTTAAAAGCAAGCTCTAAGAAGCGATATCTTTATTTATTTATTTATTTATTTTAAGTTTAATTTAATTTTATTTTTTTTCTTTTATTAGTTCACCATGTGGAAAGTTACAAAGCTTTCAGGTTTAAGTCTCAGTTATACAATGCTCAAACACCCGTCCCTTCACCAGTGCACATATTCCACCACCAAGAATCATAATATATCTCCCCCCTTCCCCCCACCTCCCCAGGCCCCCACCTCACATGTGTAACTGGTAAATTTCACTTATTTTCACTTTACTTTGATTACATTCAATATTTCAATAAAAAAATCACTATTATTGATTTGGAGTTTCTCCCCCCTAAAGTCGATCTGCTGAAAAGAAAGCATTTGGTAATTTGTTTTCCATTGCTGAGAATGAAGAGATATGAGGTCCGGAGGCCGCACTAGCAGCAGGATAGTTTTGGATTTCTGTATTTTAGTAACTAAGTCTAGTGAAATGTCTGCCAGGAATCACAACATTGTAAGCTTGTACCTTTCAGCTACTTTATATTCCACGTATGAGTGCGATCTTTCTATGTCTGTCTCTTTCTTTCTGACTCATTTCACTCAGCATGATACTTTCCATGTTGATCCACTTATATGCAAATTTCATGACTTCATGTTTTCTGACAGCTACATAGTATTCCATTGTGTAAATATACCAGAGTTTCTTTAGCCAATCATATGTTTTCGGGCACTCTGGTTTTTTCCATATTGTGGCTATTGTGAACAGAGCGGCAATGAACATGGAAATGCAGATGTCATCTCTACTATACCTTTTTGCCTCTCCGGGATATATTCCCAGGAGTGGTATTGCTGGGTCAAATGGGAGCTCAATTTCTAACTTTTTGAGAATCATCCATATTGTTTTCCAAAAGGGCTGAACCAGTCGGTATTCCCACCAGCAGTAAAGGAGAGCCCCTTTCTCCCCACATCCATGCCAACACCGGTTGCTTTTGTTTTTTGGGATGTGGGCCAGTCTCTGTGGTGTGAGATGATATCTCATGGTTGTTTTGATCTGCATCTCCCTGATGATTAGTGATGTTGAACATTTTCTCATGTGCCTCTTAGCCATTCGGATTTCTTCTTTGGAAAATTTTCTGTTCATTTCATCAGCCCATTTTTTGATCGGGTTGGCAGTTTTCTTCTTGTGGAGTTCAACCAGTGCATTGTATATCCTTGTTATCAACCCTTTATCGGATGGGTACTGCATAAATATCCTTTCCCATTCTGTAGATTGTCTTTGTATTTTGGTCACTGTTTCTTTTGAGTTGCAGAAGCTTCTTAGTTTGAGATAGTCCCATTTATTTAACTTTATTTTCACTAGCGTGGCCAGTGGCGTGTCAGCTTTGAAGATACCTTTGGCTTCAATGTCGTGGAGGGTTTTGCCGACCTTATCTTCAATGTACCTTAAGGATTCTGGTCTGATGTTGAGGTCTTTAATCCAGTTTGATCTGATTTTTGTACATGGTGATAGATGGAGGTCTAAGCCCATTTTTTTGCATGTAGCCGTCCAGTTTTGCCAGCACAATTTGTTAAACATGCTTTCCTTGCTCCATTTCACATTTCTTGCTCCCTTATCAAAGATTAGATGATCATATATTTGGGGGTGTATGTCAGAGTATTCAACCCTGTTCCATTGGTCTGCCGCTCTGCCTTTGTTCCAGTACCATGCTGTTTTAATGACTACCGCTTTGTAGTAGAGTTGGAAGTTGGGGAGGTTGATTCCTCCCATTTTCTTTTTCCAAAGTATTGCTTTAGCTATTCGTGGGGGCTTATTGTTCCATATGAATTTCAGGAGTGCTTGCTCCATTTCTTTGAAGAATGTCAAGGGTATCCCTATAGGGATCGCATTGAATTTGTACAAGGCTTTGGGGAGAATTGCCATTTTGACAATATTAATTCTTCCAATCCATGAGCAGGGGATGTCTTTCCATTTCCTCGTGTCCTCTTTTATTTCCTGAAGTAGTGTTTTATAGTTTTCATTATACAAGTCCTTTATCTCCTTTGTTAAGCTGATTCCGAGGTATTTGATTTTTTGAGGCACAATTGTGAAAGGGATTGCTTTTCTCAGGTCACTTTCTTCTCTCTCATTATTTGCATATAGGAAAGCCATGGACTTTTGGGTATTGATTCTATAGCCTGCAACTTTACTATACGAGTCTATTGTTTCTAGGAGTTTCTTGGTAGAGGTTTTAGGGTTCTCTAAGTATAGTATCATATCATCTGCAAATAGTGAGAGTTTGATTTCTTCCTTTCCTACCTGAATGCCCTTAATGTCTTTTTCTTGCCTAATCGCTATTGCAAGTTCTTCTAGTACTATGTTGAACAGAAGTGGAGAGAGTGGGCATCCTTGTCTCGTCCCTGTTCTCAGAGGGAAGGCTCTTAGTTTTTCCCCACTGAGGACAATGCTTGCCATAGGCTTGTGATAAATGGCTTTGACAATATTGAGGAAGGTCCCTTCTATACCCATTTTGGCAAGTGTTTTAATCATAAACGGATGCTGGATCTTGTCAAATGCTTTCTCTGCATCTATTGATATGATTATATGATTTTTATCTTTCCTTTTGTTGATATGATGGATTATGTTGATTGATTTCCGGATGTTAAACCATCCTTGCATCCCCGGGATGAATCCCACCTGGTCATGGTATATGATCTTTTTGATGAGTTGTTCAATTCTATTTGCTAATATTTTGTTGAGAATCTTCGCATCTGTGTTCATCAGGGATATTGACCTATAGTTTTCTTTTTTTGTGGTGTCTTTGTTTGCTTTTGGTATTATGGAGATATGAGCCTCATAGAAACTGTTAGGGAGGGTTTCTGTTTCTTCAATTTCCTGGAAGAGCTTGAGAAGGACTGGCAAAATGTCCTCTTTAAATGTTTGGAAGAACTCACTAGTGTATCCGACTGGACCTGGGCTTTTGTTTTTGGGAAGAATTTTGATTACCATTGCAATTTCCTTGATGTTAATTGGACTATTCAGGTACTCCAGGTCTTCTTGGTTCAGCCTTGGGAGATTATAGGAGTCAAGGAATTTATCCATTTCTTCTAGGTTCTCTTGTTTCGTGTCATAGAGATTTTCAAAGTAGTCTCTGATGATCTTTTGAATTTCATTGGTTTCTGTTGTGATGTCCCCCTTTTCATTTCTGATTCGGCTTATAAGGGTTCTCTCTCTCTCTTTCTTTGTGAGTCTTGCTAGTGTTTTATCAATCTTGTTTATTTTCTCGAAGAACCAGCTCTTGGTTTCATTGATCTTCCGGATTGTCTTTTGGGTTTCCATGTCATTAATTTCTGCTCTAAGTTTTATTATCTCTTTCCTTCTGCCTGGTTTTGGCTCCTTTTGTTGGTCCTTTTCCAAGGTCTTGAGCTGTGAAGTCAAGTTATTTATGTGGACCCTTTCTTTTTCCTGAGATATGCTTGCAGAGCTATACATTTCCCCCTTAAAATGGCTTTAGCTGCATCCCACAGGTTCTGGTAGCTCGTGTCTTCATTCTCATTTGTTTCTAGGTACCTTTTGATTTCTTCCTTGATTTCCTTCCTGACCCACTCATTCTTCAATATCGAGCTATTTAATTTCCAGGTGTTTGATTTGGTTTTCTGCATCTGTCGACGATTAAGTTTTATCTTCAGTGCATCATGGTCTGAAAAGATAGCTGGTACAATGTCTATCTTGTTGATTCTGTTGAGGTATGTTGTGTGGCCCAGTGCATGGTCTATTCTGGAAAATGTTCCATGTGCACTGGAAAAGAATGTGCATTCCTTTTTTGGGGGATATAAAGCCCTGTATAGATCTATTAGCCCTCTCTCTTCTATTTCTTCCTTCAAAGCCAGTATTTCATTGGTGAGTTTTAATCTTCAAGATCTGTCCAGAGGAGACAGTGTGGTGTTGAAGTCTCCAACTACTATTGTGTTGCTCGAGATGTCCTTGTCAAGGTCTCTTAGCAGCTGTTGTAGGTATTTAGCTGGTCCCTCATTGGGTGCGTAGACATTTAAGAGTGTGATTTCTTCCTGATGTACACATCCCTTGATTAATAAAAAGTGGCCTTCACTATCCCTTCTAATCTTTTTCAACCTGAAGTCTATGTTGTCCGATACTAGTAAAGCCACCCCGGCTTTCTTGAGGGAGTTGTTTGCTTGCATGATTGTTTTCCATCCTTTGACTTTGAGTCTGTGTTTGATCTGGCTATTCAGATGTGTTTCTTGCAGGCAACAGAAGGTTGGGTTGAGTCTCTGAATCCATTTTGCCAGTCTGTGTCTCTTAATTGGTGAATTCAGACCATTGACATTAAGGGAGATTATTGTTAGGGGATTTTGTGCCGTCTTTGTGCAAGGGTTCGTTGTGTTTGTAGGGGTTCTTCTTGTCTTACAATAGCCCCTTTAGTGCTTCTTTTAGGTTTGGTTTTGAGTCTATGAAGTTCCTGAGCTTTTGTTTATCCCCAAAGTAGTGTATGATTCCTTCTAGTTTGAATGAGAGTTTAGCCGGATAAAGTATTCTTGGTGAAGCGTTGATTTCATTGAGTTTTTTCACTATATCCCACCATTGCCTTCGAACTTGGAGGGTTTCCTCTGATAGATCTGCTGTGAGCCTAAGGGGTGCTCCTTTGTATGCGATTTCCTTCTTGGACCTTGCTGCTTGGAGTATTGTGTCTCTCTGGAAGATGTCCATCACTGTAACTATGATATGTCTTGGGGTTTTTCTGTTAGGATCCCTTTTAGCTGGCACTCTTCGGGCGCCTTGAATCTGGATGCCCGCATTGTCCAGCTGTGGCAAGTTTTTCGCAATGATTTGTTTGACTGTGTCTTTTTCGTTGGGGTTGGTTCCCTGTGGTTCTGGTAGTCCAATGATTCTAATGTTGTTCCTCTTGAATTCATCCCCTAGGACTCTGATTCTGGCTAGGGCTATGTTGAGGTCTCTTGCCATGGTTTGTTGTTGCCTGTAGGCCTCTTGCAGCTCATCTTCAAGCATACTGATTCTGTCTTCGGCTGCAGTCATCCTATTGTTGAGGGCAGCCAGAGAGTTTTTGATTTCATGTATGGAATCCTTCATTTCTTTTTGAAGGTTTTCTTTTTTGCTCTCATTTCTTCCCGTATTTTGTCGGCTGTCTGTTGTATTGTTTCCCCCAGGTCTTCCTTGAAGTTGTCTATCTTTGCATTGAGTTGATTGAACATGTTGAGGATTTCAACCCTGAATTCTTAGAGAGGTCAAGTTTGTAGGAAGCGCCCATTGAGGTTTCCGGACTCCTTTGATCGTCCTCTGGTTGCAATGGGGATTTTCGCTGTTTCTTCATGTTGTTTGTGGTGGTATGAAAGAGGGCCCTTGATGATGAGTATCCCTGTCTCCTTTTGTTGTGAAAAAGGATTGTGGATAGGCTCAGTTAATAGTGGTTACCTTTTAACTTGCCGTTTGTAGAACCTGATCTCCTACTGAGATGTTTCCTTCAATCCTTATGTGAAGTCTTGTGCATTATTGTCCTACTGCTTGCGAATAGCTAGGATGTTAGTCTTGGATAGGATGTCGAGGAAAGTACCTGCAGCCGCCTGAGCTTTGGCTGGTCGGCAACGAGGCCACGCCCACTTTTCTTAGGCCATGCCCCTGGCGGTTAGGCCACGCCCCTTTCCCACAACCCGACAGCGGTCAATGGGCTGGGGGTGCCGTGCTGGCCACTTGGCCGGCAGTCTGGAGGGGAGGGAAGCCCGGGGTGCTCAGGGCCGCGGAGCAGGCTGGGTCCGAAAGCCAGAAGCGATATCTTTAGCCTGCTTCTCCCTTTGGGAGAAACTGGCAGTCTTCTGAGAGTTTCCTGCCCACATGGGACAGCCTTGCAAGCTTCCCATGGTGTATTTATATGCAAAATCCAGTAAGAAGCTGGATCTCATTCCCATGACCCCGAAGAGTCCCCAGTACAACATCGTTTGGAGGGCCAAGTCCAGATGGACTTCTAAGATCTCAGAGAAAGGAAGAGATGAGATGTTACTGGGCCCGCCCGAGAAATTGGTGTTTAATGGGCTATCGTTATCGTGATCGTTATCGTGACCACATAGATGATTTGAAAATATGTTCTTCAAGTCTGTTATTTTTCATCACATGCAATGAACAAAATCTTTGATTGCACATTTTTAATGTTCCTATTATCAATTTATTTATATTTTTTGTTTATATAGAAAATATCAGTGTTGGGCTGGAGAGACAGCACAGCAGGTAGGGCATTTGCCTTGCACGTGGCCGACCCGGGTTTGATTCCCAGCATCCCATATGGTCCCCTGAGCACTGCCAGGAGCAATTTCTGGGTGCATGAGCCAGGAGTAACCCCTGTGCATCGTCAGGTGTGACCCAAAAAAAGCGAGAAAAAAAAAGAAAATATCAGCTTCAAATTCAATGTGATGAAGCTTTAGACTTAAGTTTTCTTCTGTAAGTTTATTTTCTTTAATTGAATCACCATAAGGTGCATGAGTTTTATTGTTTTAAGTCAGAATGCTTGCCTGGACACAGCTGTCCTGGGTTGGATTCCAGACACTTCATATGGTCCCTGGAGAAACTCCAGAGGTGATGCCTCAGGGCAAAGTCAAACGGAGCTTCTGAGAATCGCTTAGCATGGTCAAATGAAAAAATAATTTTACTTCACACTCCCCCTGTCTAGCAACAATTTACAAACCTATATTTAAAGAATATTGTTCAATCTGCACACTAATGGGAAACAATTCAAACATGTGCTTTATTGCAATTGGTTAATTGTCCAAAAAACCCCAAATGTAGTGTTCTTAGATCGCTTTCTACTCCAATATTTGCTTAAGTTAATACTAATTCATAACTCACTATGTACTGTGGATTTAAAAGTACAATATACACAGAAGTTCCTGACCTTTTGGTTCATATTCCAATGAGATAAGAAAGCTGTGAAGTTTCTTTCTGTATTTATAATTGAAATCGTCTACTTATTAGAAATTAGTTACATTTGAATATTTTGCCTTTTCATATATATTGGCGTTAGAAATGATTAGAAATGAGTTATATTTTAATATTTTGATTTATATATATTTGAATGTGGCACAAATGTATTGTTCTTAACATATCTGAGCTTCTGTTTGAATGAAAACCTAATTGAATTTTACTGCAATCAATCCCAAATGTAACCCAATCCTTTTCCCACTTACAAAAAATTGTTTTTGTAGTGAACAAATAAGGTTCTTTATAATTATAATGACTGCAACATTTCCAGAATTTAAACATTTCAAAAAACTTTACCACTACATATTTTCCTTTGACCAAGACTGAGTTTAAAACAGGAACAATGCTATGTAATGTTTTGCAATGTGAGATTAAGATGTGGTGGGATGAATTTAATAAAACAGAAAATGTAAAGTACACTTCCCCCAAGTTAGTACAGACAAGAGGCAAGAGGAGATACTTGTACAATAGCCCTATTTCTCAACACTATAATTTATTTCGTTGCATAATCCCATTAATTTAATTTTATTTATTATAAAATGCAAGGAATTTTCTGTATCCTTTGTTCCTAATGTGATTCTAAAACTTCCTAACTCTTAAGATTTTGATAGTACTCAATGGCTTCTATAGGTACACTGTGAGTGTGGCCACATTAGAGGCTCTTTCAGGGTCAGGAGAATGAGAGCCATCATTGTTACTGTATTTGGTATATGTATCTACCACGGAAAGCTTGCCAGACTCTCCTGTAATACTAGTCATATGGTTCAAAATATTCATTATATGTAACACTATTAAAACTTGCATTGAATGCTTACTATGTGACAATAATTCTGTTTATGGGATAAGCTAGCAAATTCAGCCTTCAAAAATATATTTTTAGAAAGGGGATAAAGAAATAAAGTATGAAAATTTCATCATAAGTGTTATAAGTATGTGCTTGGTTTTCTAGGAGAGAGAAATTCTAGAAGAAATAATCACATGTCTGTGGAAAAGCTTTGAAGAAATGTTTTCTATTTTAATATCTTTTTCTCTTAAAAGGAATTAGAATAAAAGATATGCTTGAAGACCTGTGTGTGTGTTTGTGTGTGTATGTATGTATGTTTGTGTGCATGAGTGTGTATTAGTAAATTTAACTATGGAATAAAAGTATTTGGAAAGAAACAGTCATAAATTTTACTATCACAATATTTCAGAATTTTAGCAAGCCTTGCTATCCACAAGCATTTATTGTTCTTAATAGGGAAATAACACCAATCCTTAAGATCCCTCATTGTTGCCTCTAAAATCTATAGAGATCTCAGAATCTCTACATGGCTTTGACATGGAATATAATTCCTAATTTTCCTATGAATGCACACATCAAGAATTTCTTTTTGTGTCCTTCACACAGACTACCCAAAATAGACAGGGTAACAAAAACAATGGTTCTAATTTTCTCTCTCACAAATCCGGTAAACACTCTAGTCATTCATGTAGCTAATAACTTGTCATCCAGTGGATTACCTGTTGCTAAAATACCAAAGGACTCTGGATAAGATCAAGCAAAGTCACTGTCACTGTCATCCCTTTGCTCATAGATTTGCTCGAGCGGGCACCAGTAACATCTTCATTGTGAGACTTGTTGTTACTGTTTCTGGCATATCGAATACGCCAAGGGTAGTTTGCCAGGCTCTGCTGTGTGGGCAAGCTACTCTTGGTAGCTTGCCAGGCTCTCTGAGAGGGGCGGAGGAATCGAACCCGGGTCAGCCACGTACAAGGCAAATGCCCTACTGCTGTGCTATTGCTCCAGCCCAAGCAAAGTTTAAAGAGCAAATTTGTAACCCAGCTCTTTTGTTTTTACTGAAGATCTGGAAAAGAATCACTTAACTCTTATAAACTGTAATTTCCCTGCTACCATAGAGTGAGAACATTAGTCCAGTAGTTAATTATTGGGAAGATGTAGATAACCTAACTCAGTCTTATCTATGGAAAATTTTAAAACAAACTATAATTCTTATTGAAATAGCTCACATAATGAAATAAACCTAGGATGAAATTAGCTTTCTATCCTCTTGTAGAAATCTACTAACAGTAATTGTGATAATATTAGACAACTGAAATTTAGTTTGGTAGTTTATTCCACTGCTAATACAGAAACATCTACATTATACATAATGTTGTTTACCAGTTGGTTTACATGTCTACTATGAAATACTGCTTCCATTTCCCAATCTGTAATTAATGCACCTAGCATTAAAATAGTTGAATAACCAGAAACAGGTTCCAGTCCACAACACATTACTTCCTGAAATAACCAAAATTTATTGCAATCACAAAGGCTCTGTGATCTAGATTCTAAATGCTTTCTTCTTTGAAGCTGTAGCAAGCATGGGGAAAATGAATTTCATGATTTCAATTTTAACAAAATGAGCGATACTGGGCAATACCTAGAAGACATAAGATTTACCATAAAATTTTAAATTTTTAATTCCACATTGTACCTCTTCATATACTTCTAATCTTTCATAATAATTTTAAAAGTCTATGAATGTCTTATATTGTCTTATTTCTCTCATTCCCATGTAGTATTCTGTACCATGTTGCTATTTTACTAGAATAAATAATAACAACATTTATCTTCTATTTGATTTTTCTCAGCATATGGACTTTAGAGGTACATTGGTACTTATTATTTTAAAAATGCAGCCATTATGTCATATATAATATTGGCACAAAACCATAACCTGAGCCAGAAAAAATGAAGCATGTTTCATCACATATGTCTTACTGCATGGTAGAAATAATTTCACAGAAGCCCAGCTCCAGTAGACCTCTCGTATTCAATAATATCTCACTGTCACATTTAAATCAGTAAAAGGAGAGCAACCACAGTTTTATATTTGCCTTAAAATAATCACAGTTTATCTTCTCAAGTGAATAGGTATGAACAAAAGAAGAGGGATGTGCTCTTGGGAAGACAGACAGAATAATTTGCTCCTTTTGCCTTCTTACATGATGTCAAAGTCTGTTTTATTAAATCACAGCACTAGTCTTGTGTCTCTGCCTGTACAAACATTATCATTTGTTCCAGTGGGAGAGGAAAATTGTGGCTTTCTGGAGAAAAGCCTGGATGTTTAAGAACTTACACTAAGTAAATTATCCATGTTGATACAGTTCCTAATATCTTTGTACTGTAACAATGAACTTTAATGATTTCAGTGCTTACTTGTTACTTTGGGAGTCTAAATCCTGAGGAGGTACATGCTTGACTGAATAGTTGCCTAAGCACATGTTTCCTCTGAAATAAAGTATCTGTTTCCCAGGAAATCAAAGTCTCTAAACACCAGTGTCACTGAAGCACAAGAATTAGAAGGTATCATTATCATTAGGGACATATTTATTGTATGTTTAATGTGTATTTCTTATATATATATGCAAAGGCCATTTATATGTAATGGATATGCATGAGCTAGATATATGTATATTTAGTATGTATACAATGGATATATCTGTATCTATACCTATGTCTACTCTCTTCACTGATCTGATCACTATGTCTACTTTACATCAAAAATGGACATTATTCTCTTATTTATGAACTTGAAGTGTGTATATATAAATATACAGACACATATACATATATCTTTAACTCCAGTGATTCAAGAAGTGTGTGGGTTGATTGAATTCACAAATAACTGCATCACTTGCTTTGTTAATTAATAATCTCCAGTTTTAAATACTTTTAATCTTGAAGTGTGTCAACACAAAATACAAAACTGACTTTAATTCCTTATATTCTCAGCATGTGTATGTTATTATTTGAAGCAAAGGAATGTAGTTATTTTATTTCACAATATAAGAGAACATTTGCTCTAAATTATATCTCCAGTTTTGTCTCTCTTGTTTTTCTCCAGAACACACAAATTTAATAATTTCCTTTTAGGAGATGTTGATATAATTTTTCTTTTAATAGATTTTGGTATCATTTTGCCACTATCACTGTCATCCCGTTGTTCATCGATTTGTTCAAGCAGACACCAGTAACGTCTCTCATTGAGAGACTTATTATTACTGTTTTTGGCATATCCAATACGCACAGGTAGCTTGCCAGGCTCTGCCGTGCGGGCTCCATACTCTTGGTAGCTTGCCGGGCTCTCCAAGAGGGGCAGAGGAATCGAACACGGGTTGGCCGCGTGAAAGGCGAAAGCCCAACTGCTGTGCTATCGCTCCAGCCCCTTTGCCACTATAGATGATATAATTCTAAAATTTTGGCATTTTATCACTTCAAATGACAACTTCTTTTTACTAATTAATTCAAATGAGTTGGTGTAACTTAAATGATTAGTCAAGGATACTGACCTTTATATATTTTTTAAGAGTTAAGTCAATGAGCTGCTATGAGAAATTATTAAATGCTAGAGACTTCTGAATATACTTTTTATAATATTAAATAAAATTTCTGTGGAAATCTGTAGAGAGAGTTAACATAATCATGAGGTGCAATTGTGTTTTTATAGTATTATTCTTAGTCAAGAAAACACCAGGAATTCTAACTCAGACTTATTAAAAATTATGGAAAGTTTATGATTCCAAACTAAAATTCATCTTATTATAGTTTGATAAAAGAAAGCAGATTATGAAGAAAATAACAATGGTCAAGAGGAAATAGTATTTATTCCATAGCTCATTACATTTTACCCCAACCTGGTTATATCCAACTGAAAAATGCATAGCAAATCCAGAGGTACTATTTCCTGATCATTTAAAAAGATGAATTTACTCTGGTACTCAAGAAATTAGACACTATAGAACAAAACTTGAACCCTTATCTTGGCTATAAATTACTTATTTCACTGTCTTGTGAGACTATAAACATTTCCACTGATGTAAGGCAATATGAATACTTACAATATGGGATTCACCTAATGTTTTTAGAAACATTTTGGTTATCAGTATTCCAAGAAATATGTAAAAGTTAATATGGTTCCAAGTTGTTATCATTTGTGGCTAATTCAACAGTGGGAGTGTTTCAGATTGTTTGAGCATTTGTTTTTCATATAAAGTAAAATTTTCACTGAATGCTAGTGTGAAACACTTGGCAGTTCCTCTTTTTTGTAAATAAGAATCTTGTTCTGCATATATGACAATTGAAAGATTGTATACATTGGCTAAATAGTATTCAAATATTAAGCTAACATGTGAAATACATCAGAACACGTTTTTCCGATGATCTCACATTAGCAAATATGGTTTTCTGTCTGCTTCCAGAATAAACAGACCATCCTAGTTGAGTATGACCACCTATATGTTAATACATGGAGGCAGAAAGGTATCTGAAGAAACTCTTTGCAGACATGAAGAACTACTGAAAAGAATGACGATCAGTAACTCTGAATGGATATACCTACCTCAGTGGTCAAATCATTAAGTCATAATCATACATCTTCAGTCAGGAGAAAAATATTCAGGGAAAGGTGAAGAGTGAGAAATTGGAGGAATAATTTGTTACTACCTTTAACAAAATTTTATCCATATATATGCTGAGACAAACTGAAAAATATAACACTTTGTGAGGCTTAGTATATAAATGGGCTTTTTTTAAATATTCACCTTGGAAAAAAATACATGATTGTGATTACAAGTGTTGGAAAGTTACATAAAATTATGTTTACATAGATATAATACTGGATTATTCCTGAAAGGAATTTAGCAACATCATTTTACTGATAAGTTCTTTTGCACAAAAAAAAAATGTGAGAATAAAGGTATGTTAAAGTTATGTGTTAAAATCAGAGATTAAAGTCTCTGATCAAAGAAAGCAGGAAATACCTTGAGTGTAGTCAGACTCTAGCAACTCTTCAATGACTCCTCAAAGTCAGGACATAATTTTGATTTCACTCGTTATTATTATGTTTTAAATGCATTTTTTTAAGTTTAGAAAGTTGATTACTTGTAAAAGATCTCCCAGACGGCCAGGGGAGGGTTGATTGATCAGTTTCCCTTTATTCCATTCTCCCCACACACCTGTTTCAGTCTCTCTGAGCTCCCCATTCTAGTCTCACACTGCCCCTCATTCCCGTCTCTCCTGTCTCTCCCGCTCATCTCTCCACGCTCCATCTCGAAGCCTGGGCTCTCTCTCTCCTCTCTGGCTTCTGACTCTGACTGCTTCTCTCCAACAACTCCCTGACTCCCCTTTTCTGCCTCTCCCCAATAGTCTCTCTACCCTTTGCCC
Organism: Sorex araneus; assembly: GCF_027595985.1. Taxonomy (NCBI): domain Eukaryota; kingdom Metazoa; phylum Chordata; class Mammalia; order Eulipotyphla; family Soricidae; genus Sorex; species Sorex araneus. The sequence goes on along the minus strand of NC_073304.1, from coordinate 18,647,303 downwards.
TCTGGGCCCAGGCAATACCCCTCTGGTAGCAAAATCATAATAAGAAAGCTCTTCCTGACTGCCCATCAGGCTCAGGGGCAGGACACAGAAACACCACCTGGGGGTATTCCTCTCCTCCTAGCTACTTAATTAACATCCTAATATTAGTTAGTTTTGTATGGGCACAGTAAGAGATACATTGAGGCTTGTAGGGCAGCTCTCCTGGGAACATCTTGCCACAGACTCAGACTACAATACTCAGGCCAGATTAATCATTGTTAACCCTAGCAAGGGTCTGAATCTAGTTATTATTTTTTTGGATCATGATGGCATTTGCCCATGACCAAGCTCTTAACCTATAGATAAGGATTAGGTACTTTGGCCAGGCCTATCTCAATGTCAGGGTAGCACATAGCTCACCGCTTGCCCCGGGTCCATCCTGTCCCTCGTCAGGACCCTGCCTTTGAGGGTGCTAGGATGTAAGGGCAGCTGAGGCTTAGGTCAAGAGAACAGATGCCCAGGAGGAAAGTATCACTAAGTCAATTGACTCCCACTTTATAAAAGCATAGCATTTACTGTCTTCCTGTGCCATACAAAAAGGACATTGCTCTGAATAAACTATGCAAAGGACTTAAGGAGAAGAGGAAAACAATATTTATAAGTCAACAGAGCACAAAGAAAGAAGTTACAAATAAATACAGAGGAATGAGGGCACTGTGATGGGACTAACCCAAATAAACCTAAGCTTCCTGTGGCAATGATATCCTACTGTTACTAATGTTCATAATACTATTAAGAAAAAGTATATACCCCTTTCCTTCAATTTCCCTTTTAGACATTCAAATTCACTAATTAAAATTGGAGCGAATTAAAAAAAAACCTGTAGTTTTTAGATTTAGTAAATTGCTGATAAAAACATTTTATCCAGGAGACTAAATTCCAATTCACTCTGTTATAATATCATCCCATAAAGACATCTTGTTAGTTATTTTATTTGATCTTAATCTGATAAACTGGAGGAGGGATCTTAAAGATTACCATAAATTTATTATAGTAGGAGTTTGGGTCAGAGTACGTATAAGTTAAATATTCCTTTAGAAGGGTCTAATCTATCAATGGATTCCATATTATTTTTGGCAGGGGTAGATTCTAGTATTTCAAATTGTTCTCCCTTTACACAAAACAAAGTAGAAGAAGAAACACAGCAATCAAATTGCAAAAGTAGTTAACTGATCAAACAACTATATGCACACACACACAATCCATTAGGAATTCAAGCTTATTTTTAGAGGTGAGAAACGCATGCATAGTTAAGGTGGTTGGTAAATTTTACAGAAAACATAAAAGGGGTAAGAAAAATGATCAAAACATAGTCTATATGGATTCCAATTTACAACAATATTGTGGGGGTAGAAAACAACCTTTGCTTAGGGAGGAACAACTACAAGGTCCAGGTTTTACAGCATCAGTTCAATACATTCACAAAACCATTACAGCTAGTTAATCGAAGTTTAAATATTGTTCCTGAATGCATCCCTTTGTCATCTCTGAGGCTTGTTTCTATAGTTTCCATCTACTCCATGGTCTAGCTACTGACAGGAAAGAGGCTTTGGAGAAGCTTTTCAAGGAGTTATATTTCTCTGTAGAACAGGTTAGTGCCACAGTCCGCTCTCAACAACAGCCCTTGCTTTCTTCAGTCAAGGGAAAGGTCACACCAGGGCTTAAAGTGGCCAATATTATTAGTCAGTCAGAGAGGATCTAGGGATAAATGAATGAAGGCTTTTGAACTTTATTGAATGGTATCAGAGTAAAAGTATTGGACATGAGTTTTATCTGATGACACACTTCAGTCAGCTGAAAGTTCAAAAACTGACCTGAAAGTTTGGGATTCAAAAGCCGCCAAGGACTGACTTGAAGTCTAAGTGCAAGAGGACAAGAGGGCATGAGCCTGAGAGGAAGCATCACTGTTACCCACAAATTGCCACTTTCTGCTGAAGGGAGGAGTCAGTGGGGACCAAGGTCTGAGAAGAGTCACACTATATGCTTCCAACCAGACAGAAATAGAAGTGAATCTCACTTGGTCTCTAACAGAATCAACTTGATCTCCATATTTCTGAAGCCAGAATGTTGCACAGAGACTGGGAGGCAGATAGCAGAACCAGCCACCATTACTGAGTCTCTAATTAAAGCAAAGATCAGCTCAACCCATTATCTAAAGTGCCTGTTCATTGCACCAGAGGAACATATTCTCTACTATACCACCTTAAGGAAATGGGGAATAATTCAACTGAACTCGAGTGAGAGACCTCTAAACAAGTCCTACATGGAATGAGTCTATGTTAGGCCAAGAGAGGAAGATGAATCCACATCCGCTAGATGAGGAGACAGCACAAAGCCTGATTATGCAAATCTGAATTTCTATGAACTAAGGTCAGGGTGAGGGAGCTCAAAGAGTTGCTTCTGTAACATTTCAGGATGCTGATGGCATGATGGAAGCTTCCCAAAGATGATGCAGATGCCACTTGGTCCTCACTGAGGAAAACCAGTTTCTTGATTTTATTTTCTTTCTGGTCGAGCAGCTTGCTTATCTCCTATTTGGACATTATAATGTAATTGGAAATAATTCTGTGTTGGTTCATGCCAGAAAGCAGGAGTAAGGAGGTTTCTATCTCACCCAAACAATCACCACAAGGGAGGTAATACTGACCATGAAGTGTATTTTTTTTCTTGTCTTCGTGACATGTAAGAGACCTTCTACCAACTCACAGTTATTGTTTTCACCAGATTGCTGCAGATATCACTGAATCTTGGCTGTTCCCAGAGGTCCAATTAATGGAGCCAAAGTTCTACGTGGATACAAAGAAATTTAACAAAACAGAAAGCTCCACCCAAGATGGATGAATCAAGAGAGTAGATAGAACCACTGATGTACCATGAGTAGCACACGACATTGGCTGTGTCACTGTAGAAGGCAATTGCTGGGGAACAGTTTTCCCCAACGATACCCGGACACATTGCACAGCGAATCTGGGCAGACGTGGGGTGAAGGATGATGGGTGCACAAAGATAACACCTTCCAGGAACAGCTGATGACGGTTCACTTTGTTGCCAAATACACATATATTTTATAGAGAGTCTCAGCTAACAAGAAGGTCTAATCACAAGAAGTTTGGTATTATTGGCCTATCAATTTTTATTCTCTGCTTTGCCCCAGTCCAATCCAAATCAAGCCTAGATGCTGTGGTTTAGATGACCTGAAAAGCTTATGTGACACTTTCTGTGTCATTGGCGCATGGGACCAGGAGGTTGAGTGAGGCTCCAGGGCGAACACCCCAAGCAGACACCCTGTTCTTGCCAATTTTGCCCAGATACTCCATTCTGAGAAGTCTCCCTTCGGGGCCGCTTGGCAAGGTCGGGTCTTGCCAAGGCTCCAGTGCCTCTCGCTGTGCTCTAGAGGCAACCAATCTTGATTAAAAAAATATTAGCAGACAAGGCTCAACCTGTAACAACCTGTTAGTAATCTCTTATGCAAGGGTGAGATACAACAATCTTCACCGACTTTCTTCTCAGGAAACCTTTTTGATCACTTGTAGTGAATAATTCATAACAAGCAATACAAAGTAAATTATTTAGGGTCTGCTTTTAGTACAGGCTTGGTTGGTGGTTGGTAAAATCCGAAACAAGGTTGGTGGGAAGGTGCAATGATGGTCAGATTGGTGTTGGACTATTGAATGTGATAAGTTGCTGTAAACAATTTTATAAAAATAAAATACAATTTAAAAAAAAACACACAAGAGAGAATGGATAGAAACACCAAAGACACCTGGCTATGATGGTTGGTGGGAACCCGCTCTTTCTCAGTGGAAAACTGTAATGGCCAGGGGCTGGAACGATAGCACAGCGGGTAGGGCGTTTGCCTTGCACGCAGTCGACCCAGGTTCGATTCCCAGCATCCCATATGGTCCCCTGAGCACCACCAGGGGTAATTCCTGAGTACAGACCGGGTGTGACCCAAAAAGCAAAAAAACAAAAACAAAAACAAAAAAAAGGAACTGTGATGGCCATTAGCCTGATTTTTCCTAGCCTGGCAGCGGCTCTTCCAAGCTTTCAGACACTGCAGCTGGCAGGATGGCGCTGTAATTATCCCCCTTTGCCACAGTCCCTAATCATGCCATCTCAGTGTGCATGCCACAGGCTAGAGAAAAGTTGGCCCACAATCAGCACCAGTGAATTCCATATTTTACAAAATGCAACTTATTATCATGAGGCAGTTGGACATAAGCAAGGGGGGATATTTACATTGCTTACTTCTTTTAAACTATATTATATTCATTATTCTTCATTTTCCATTAATGTTGCATGAAAATATCAAGTGGGAAATGATGAGTGCAAATGAACTTCATGCCTAGCCTAAAGATAAAATAGAATGGGTATATTACTTAATTTTCAGTTCAGTTATGTATAAAGAAAAAGTCCCCAACTTGCCATAACTTGCAGAAGATGGGTGTTTATTGCTCATAGAGAAGATGGGAAGCTTTTCATCACTGCAGTTAAGAGCTGATGGTGGAGGCCAGAGAGATAGCCCAGTGTGTAGGGAAACTTGCCTTGCATGCAGCTGTACATGGTTCAATCCCCACCATGCCCAGCTGGTAGTGATTCCTGAGTGCAGAGCCAGGATTAACTCCTGAGCATCTCAGGGTGCGGCTCTCAAACAAAAACAAAACAAAACAAAACAAACAAAAAGAGCTGATGGGAAATTTACATCATTGAGTTTTCTGTGTGTTGACTAACTCACAATTCCTTCAGAGATGGTCCTTATTCTTCTGATTCAACTTTGTGGCAACTGTTCCCCAGTTAAATGAAATAGGGAAGTAGGAGAGAAGAATTATCAATGGAGAAACAGCAGTTGTGTCTTACAGATTACGAAAGAAGATGATACCAGAATCCCACATCTATGTCATATTGTCAAAATAGTCTCATGTCTAAGTCTTCAGTGTTCATTATTCAAGGTATCCTAAATTCTATTACTGTGGAGTAAAAAAATCACATAAGTAGGTAACTGTTGGTTTCAGTGTTTTCCATAATGCTATGTTTATAAACTTTTGACAAGCAATTCATGTTTTTATCTATGATATTTTTGGGTATTTGGGGGCACACTGGATCGTGTTCAGGGATCATACCTGAAATGCCTGAGGGGCATACAGGCTGCCAAGACCCCATTCTATATTGGCTAAGTACAAATAAAGCATGTGCCCTGCCCTCTGTAACATCCTTTTTACTCCTCTCTCCAAAATTCAACAAGCTTATCAAGCCTTACCAGCACAAACCAACTGTCACATTTATTTGCAAGGGGAGTTACAGTCTAATTTAAAGTTAAGAAGAAACAAGAGAATATGGCACAGAGTTCATGTTTGTCCAGTTCAAATTATTTTTTTTAAAGTTAGAGAAGAGACGAGAGAGATAATAGCAGGCAGGTACTTGCTTTACACCCAACATCCCAGATACAATTCCTAAGCACTGCCAAAAGTGATCACTGAGCCACAGCCAGAAGTAATACCTAGGCACAGCCATGTGTGGCCCCAAACCAAATTTCTTGGAAGTCATGAATATTTATTTAAGGATATTTTGCTAACATCAACTGAGTGAGCATAGAAGACTTATAATGCCCATAGACTGCAAAAATTTTAAGTGAAAATTCTCATTAGGCAAATTATTGATAGACAGGACAAAAAGGATATCAATAGAACATACTAATGAAACTAACATAGCATCCATGCACTTCAGATTATGAAAAGTAAGAGTTGTTCTACCTTTATATCCAGACCTTTTCCTTGTGAACCTATTTTTTCTCCTATCTTCTAATCAAACATTAAGATATATGAGAGTAAATAAACCAAGAAATCAAACTAGCTGTATTCAGTGCCCCCAAGCTATCCTTTGTTTAATATTTGTCCAGTGATTTGGGACCAGATTTAGAATATAGCAGATCGGGTGTTTGCTTTGTTTGTGGCTAACCCAGATTCAATCCCTATCATTATATTTTTTCCTTCCAGGTCATCATTAGGAATGATTCCCAAGCACAAAACCTAAGCATGTGTGTGTTGTGTGTGGGGCATCCGTGTGTGTGTGTGTGTGTGTGTGAATTTGCTCAATGACTATTCAATAGTTAAAAGCCTAAAACACTCTAGAAAATAGAATTATGACACCAAATTTCTTAATTTTTGATTTGAAAATTTTTGTATTAAAACATTAATTATATAAATGTTATTTTAAAATAATTAATGCTATTAATTATATTAACAGCATTTCTCATGTGCATAAGAAACACTATTCGTTTTAATAATTTCAAATTTACCTCGATTTAAAGTGATATTGTTAGGTTGGAGGTTACATTATAGCAAATAAGGCATTTGCCTTGCACACACCCAACCTTGGTGGTTTGAACCCCAGTGCCCTTTATGGGCTTCACTCGAATCCTGCCTGGAACAATCTCTGAGCATGAATCCAGGAGTAATTCTTAAGCATCACTGAGTTTGGGGCAAAACCAAACAAAAACAAAGACGTTGCCCATTTTATAAAAAATCAAATGTAAACTATATGTTTAAACCTATGTAAGGAATCTAAATTCCATGGGAAAGTTGGAACTCTTAGAAAGGGTAGTTGTCGGGGGCTGGAGAGAGAGCGCAACAGATGAGTTTGCCTTGCACTCACCCAACCCGGGTTCAATCCCCAGCATTCATATGGTCTCCTGAGCTTTGCCAGAAGTGATCCTGGGTTGGGATCTACAAGTAACCCCTGAGTACAGCTGAGCGGGCCTTCTTCCACCAAAAGAAAAAGAAAAACACACACAAAAATTGGAAAGGGTAGCTGTTAATCATTTCACTGTATAGTAATTTGATGATGCCATTGCTTTAAACATTTTTATCTCATGAATTTTTTCTAATCTTAGAAATCAGAGGGTAAGAGGAAATTAAAGTAAACAATAAAGCAAACAAGATAAAATGCCTTTTCTGTTAGGCAAGAAACAAAGTCCATGTTGTAGGTGTAGGTCTAAAAAAACCTCTTTTATTTTGAGCATGTAACTGGAAAAGGACACCCTATTTATAGAGATTTATATGGTATCTGACTGATGTCCTTGTATCTTCAAGGGCAAAAGCAGTGATGGCAGAAAAACGTGTGTTTTATTTTTCAATCTGCCAGTTAATTTTATTTATTCTTTTCAGAGAGTAGACCCACTTTTTCTTTGAATAAGTTTGTGTGAGATTTAAGCATCTTTCAAGAGTCCAGAAATCTTATTTATGTTTTTTGAGGTGTCTTAGATTTAATGTCTTTATAGGAAATACAATTAAGTTCAAATAAGTGCTCTAAAATATTTTTATTATAGTAAAATATTTTTTAAAGTTTTACGTAGAAATGTAAAGGGGAAGAAAATGAAGAAGGTGTGATTTCAAGAGAGGACATAAGCTTCTCCAGAGTGGAAAAAAAATTTATTATGACTTTTAAGAGATTAGATACCTTTCCTTCAAATTGTTTTGCCTGGATTTCTCTGCCTGTATAAAAGTTAATCTGGGTGTTTCACAAGACAAAAAATAAATGCCTTATGTTCTTGGTAGTTTTTCCATGCCCTTTAGATTCTCTGATAGCTTCTTCTTTTGTTATGGTCTAACCTTCTCTTGGTGGTACCTCAGTTTTTATATCCATATGGTGCCTCAGTTTCTCCATTTCCCAAGAGCTTAGTATATGCATCTCAAGACCGAATTGTGAGAGTTTATTTTCAAAATGAATCCTATGGCATATAATTATTTTTTAATCTTTTGCCACAATAAGTTGTTCATCTATCTATTTTTTCATTTATTTTTTGTTGAGGTAATATTGGTCTAGAAATGATATAATTGTTTCAGGGTTACAATGTATTGCTTGGTCCATCATCAAAGTTTCAATATCCCTTTACCACTATTTATCAGATATTCTCAGACCACACCCTTGAAACCCCAATTTTAAATACATATTCCTCTGAAATGATCAGAAATCATATTAAATGTTCTAAGATACTTGCTGATAATTTATCTGAGAATCAGTTAAGATTAAAATCTCAAAGAGAGTAAACACCTGTGAAATTAAGACCCTGGGAATTTCCAGCACAAATGATTTCTTCAGTATGAAAGTAAAAAATAATTCTAACATAAATTACCAGTGAAACAGAAGACCTAGATATTGTAGCCCAGATCCTGGCAAGCTAGCGTGTGTATCCCGCCCATATGGCAGAGCCTGGCAAGCTATCCGCGGTGTATTTTATACGCCAAAAACAGTAACAAGTCTCACAATGGAGATGTTACTGGTGCCTGCTCCAGCAAATCAATGAACAACGGGACAACAGTACTACAGTGTTACACCATATTCATTGCTGGCTATTTACATAAAGCTAGGAAATAGGTTCTTCTGAATGCCTAACCTAATATTTAAGAAATAAGTTGCAAAAATAAAAATGGAGCCCTCACCTTTGGAGCTGACCATAAGGTGATTCACTGTTTTCTCCTCTACTCTCATTAATATATGTACACCTCTTAACACTGACTGCTCTTTTCTGATATGGTAACTTATGTCATGAGATGGCATAGGCCCTCATTAACAGGAACCTGTGTCCCGGTTACTGTGTTCTTTTTAGCAAGTTTGTTGCACCTATATATTTACCATCAAAAATTGGGAAGGGAATATGAAAAACTTTTTAACTTGTATTAGTAGAGAATCAGAAAATTTTCATCTTGATCTTCTTTGTGCAATATATTACCTTAAGCTAAACCTACTTTTCATGTTAAAAAAATATAGACTGGCAATGTTAAAAGAACAAAAGTCAGTTGGTTGTGTTAAATTTAGAGTATCTACGAGAATATTTTGCAACTAGATGCTAATGATGCAAATGGTGGAAGGTAATAAATGTCTCTGCACAATATTGATCTTTTATTTTATCAGTTATTTGATACCAGAGTATCGAATAACTGTAGAAATAAAAACAAATGCAATCATTGAAGAAAATAAAAAACAAATGCAATCAAATGGGCCTCTATCAAACTGAAAAGTCTTAGCATTGAAAAGAAAAATATGACTAAAATGAAGACATCCTTTTGAAGAGAAGAAAATATTTATATACAAAGAACTGCTGTCTAAGGTGTGCAGGCTATGTCCAGGGCACCCTGAATACACCTGATCCAAGATTCATAAAGCAATCACAGAGCTCAAGGACCAAAAAACAAAGACAAGATAAAAGTTGAGATAGAAGTTGAAAAGAAACATCCCCAAAGCTGGCATAGTCACTAAAAACTATTAATTATCACTTATCAGGTCAATGAAAATTGGAACATCACTGGACTATGAAATCATACCGATGTAAGTGTCCTATATAGAAAAGAATAGGAGTAATCAATGTTGTTAGAGATGCAGTGAAAAGGATAACTCTCATTCTCTGTTGGAGGGGATGTCATCTGGTTCAACCTCTATGGAAAACAGTATAAAGATTTCTCATACAATTAAATATAGAACATCCATATGACAAAGTAGTTCCACTCCTTAATATCTACCACAAAAAAGTGCTAACCCATTAAGGCATAAAAGAAATATGCAAACTTTTGTTCACTGCAGCCCATTTATGATAGGCAAAATCTAAAAACTATTCAAATATTCAATAAATAAATAAATTGTGGTATAAATAGATAATGACTTTCAGAAACGTAAATTTATTTGAAAGCATCAGTATAAACAGATTAAATGCAAACATTTTATTTTAAAAGTATAAATATAAAACTATTTTAAAATAGAAATACAATAGCCATTACTTTGAAAATGTATTGATTTTGCCCATTCATTAAAATTTTATATTTTATTTGGGATTTTTTTATTCATTGAATGATTTATTGTTTCATAAATAATTTTAATTACTAGACTTCTGCTGAATGTATTAGAACTAAGATGTGAACTGAATGCATATTTAGGACCCTTTTCAATGATGCATCTTTTCAGACTTTGAAAGGTAATATTTTTACACAGAAACCAGGTACATTTCCATCAACACTTCTTACAGTAAAGGATAAAAGTCAACATTCTCTAAATAGATTTATGACTTGATTTCATTTCAGCTTGAATTCTCTCCCTATCGCCTAAGAAAGAAAATAATAGGCTGTCTTTTTTGTTTTTTTAAGAGGAAAATATTTCTAAAAATGGGATGTGTTTCAAGTCTATCTTTGAGGAAAAGAACTACCAAGCATAACCATTCAAAATGAAAACACTGTGAAATATATAAGCTTCTTCATTTCTTAGCAACGTGAGAAGACACTAGATGTCTCTAGGCAAAATTGAAATGCAGCTTGCACTAATATTTCTGCTTCTTTTGTATGAGTTAGTTCTAAGTAAATGGCCGTGAGGCTTTACACTTCCTTTTGTACATAAAGCACCACCCTTGGATGTAAATTCTTGGGCAGCTGGAATAAAAGTACTCCATACCCATTACTCTCCTCAAAGGAACACGTCGCATATCTGCCTTGAATTACTTAAATTACTTTGGATTGCTAATAGATTGAAACATACCTATAACTAAATGAATAATTCACTAGGGTCACTCAGGTATCAATACTATGCTAATCCCTTTACAGTTATCGTTATTTTACTTTCCTGTCATAAACTAGCAGGTCCATGTATCTCTCTTTAGAAAAATAACCATTTTGCATTGTGTCAGTCTCATACATTGCCGCAAACCCACATAAGTAAATGGGAAATGGGAAGAGAATTTATGATGAATATTCCAGTTATTCATTTCATTACTTTTGGCTTATCATGGCAGACTTTAAATGACTTTCCTGCATCTAGTTTCTCCTCAATTTATTTCCTCTTGTAGCCACAGGCAAATAAATCTTTCTAAAACTTACTTTGATCATATCATCTCATATTCAAGAATCTTTGTACTATCACCCATTGCACATAAACTAGGGCCTATGATATTCTTTCCCAAGCTATGTCTTTAATCATATTATCTCTGCCTTCATAAAATGCATTCTTAGTAAACATCAATTGTGGTTGACAATATATATAAAGAATATATACATATACATATATACATATTAAGGATTTTGTAGCATCTTCCATGAAGTAGAATTTATTCTCTCTCTACTTGTTCTAGGCTAGTACACTTTGAGAAACTCACCTCACTGTCTTATGATGTGGCTCTGAGAACATCACACAACAAAACCAGTGTCACACACCAGTGAGAGTTATGTATGTTAGTCAATATGCGATACTATTTGCCTGGCATAAAGAAAGTCATATAATATCCAGCTCAAGTTATTTTTACCCTAAATGTGATCAAAGGACTTAGTCTGAGTGAACCCAGCAGAGGAACTGGCCTCTTAATGTCCCCCAGTTTGTTAAACCAGGCCAAGATTTCCCTAGAGGAATCATACAAAGACAAGTTACAATGCAATAAGCAAAGGGCTTTTATTGGCTAGCTTGAGCTCCAGTCCAAGTCTCATCCAATGCAGTGAAGGTCCCTGACTCCAAATCACAGGCAGTTTATATAGGGTTCAGAGTTAAGAGCAGTTTATATACTGGCCTGGTTTTAGCATCAGTCTTATTACATCAGTGGCCAGCAATTAGACAGCAGGTACTAGTAACAGTTTGGGGTTCTTTCCAAGAAGAGTGTGGTGACCCCTCATGACTGGCCAGATCCAACTACCCCGTTTCTTATCTAGGTGAGTGACTCAATTGGTACTTTACCAGAAACTGCAAGTCCTGCCTCAGGGAAACAGAAACTGAGGCCTAGTTGTGACTTAATTTTAGCTGCAGTTTGTCATGGCATCAGTTCCACCCTCACAAATTCAGTTTGCCATAACAGTATACAGTGAATATTTTATTATTATTTAACTTTCATTTTTGGGGAGTCACAGCTGGCAAAGCACAGAGATTACTCCTGGAGGTGCTTGGGGGACTATATGGGATGCTGGGAATGAAACCTGGGTTGGCCACATGCAAGACAAATATCCTACCCACTGTGCTGTCACTCTAGCCCCTGATTAGAATATTTTAAGTGACAGGTGCTCATTAATTAAAAAAAATAGGCCAGGACCTTGTTATCATGAGTTTAAACTTTATTCAGTAAGTCATAGAAAAAAAATGTATCTGAAAACCCCATATTGGAGTTTATCATAAAGTTCTATGTTTTTTCAAGGGAATCGAGAATATGGTAATAGGATATAAATAAATTGGAGGTGAGGAAAGCCCATTTAGAGACCTCACAAATTAGGCATCCCAAATTGTGTGAAACCTGTAAGAATGTGAGTTTAATGACATAATATTTTAATTTTATTCTTTCTGGAAAATTATCCCCTTAACAAAAAACACCAGGGTTTTTGGGTACCCCAAGCAAGCAGTTTAGGTATTTTAAAATATGATAAGGCAAGTGAAAAATTAATCCAGGAAAGATTAGTATAAAACAGTCTAGGTTCTTTAAATACAGATGGTAATATAGGCAAAAAAGAACAAGAAATTTTCTTGCTAACTTTCCCTAATGTCTCTGTCATCTTAAGCAAAGGCTCAACAATGGCTCCTGTGTAGGGCCCACGGTCAGGGAGAGATGCTGTACTCGGTAAGTGGCCAGTCTGTGAGCTCACTCAGAGCTGCTTCAGTGACCCTAAAACTTGGTCAGTCCTTATATGTTTGTCTTCTTATGTGTGTCTCATTCTCTATGAGTGAACCACACTGGGTGGAAGTTGAAGGTGCCAATCTGATTCACTTGAGACAGTTTTCTTTCTTGTTTTGCTTTTTAAAAACCTGAGTGGTTTGAGATAAATGCATTATCTAAAATTAGAAACGGGGGCTTGAATGATAGCACAGCAGGTAGAATGTTTGCCTTGCATGGGGCCAACTTGGGTTCGATTCCCAGCATCCCATATGGTCCCCTGAGCACCTCCAGGGGTAATTCCTAAGTGTAGAGCCAGGAGTGACCCCTGTGCATCACCGGGTGTGACCCCTCCAAAAAAAGAGTAAATGAGAAGATCCTCCAGTCTTTACAGTATTATACTATACGTAGCCTCCTCCTGTGTTCTCATCCATCTCCCTGGAGAGCGCCTTAAATTATTTTTCTTTGTTTTATACAAGTCTCTCTATATAGACCTTGTGTTTCTCTTTGCTTTCATTAGCTTTGTTCATCCTTTGCAACTCAATTAAATCTCCATTCTTTCAATAAAACAACCTTTTCAATTTTCTCCAGCTTTAATTCAAAAAAAGAGCATTCTGGTTGTTGTTGTTGTTTTGGTTTTGGTTTTGTGTATATGTGTGTATGTGTGTGTGTGTGTGTGTGTGTGTTGCATTCTAATATGAAGAACTCATCTCTCAGAAGAGACTCTAATACCTAACTTTATTCTGATGAAGATTAAAGGTCATTTAGATAAAGTATCCCACATGCCTCCTGGCACAGGGCACAATTAGATGACAGAAATTGTCATCATTATCATCAGTCTATCATTATATTTAATCTTCTGTTGATTCAGATTTAATTTAACGGGTGTCTCTGATACATCAGTTATGGAGCTTCATGCTGGGAAGACAAAAATGAATCACCTCTCTGTCCTAAAGGACTGTGACACCCATTGTGGTTTAAATGATCATAATCAAAACCTCATTTGAACCTGGGAACTTGAAACTGTACCATGGGCCTAACTCTTTGAAGGCATATGCCGTATCTAGTCCCGTCCCAGTTATGCTTTGGGGGTCAGAGGTTCACAGTGGTAAGAAATCATTACTACTCACCCAAATTCACTCCTACTAAGAAAAAAACTTTCTCAAAAATTTTTCAGTTAGAAGCTTTTGGGGAAAAATATATTTATTCATCTGTGTCTCCAAGGAATGCTCCAGAGATCAAAGATATTGACCTTGGCAGTGCTGGGGTCAGGAGCATATGGGGCTTGAGAGTTCAGGCCTTATTGTTTGTTTTTTGCCCACACGTGGTGATACTCAGGGGTTACTCCTGGCTCTGTGATCAGGAATCACTCCTGGTGGGCTCAAGGAACCTTAAGGGATGCCAGAGATTGAGCAAAGGTTGGCCTCAAGGCAACTACCCTATGGCTGTACTACTACTCTGGCCACAAAGAGAGCTCAGGTTTTGCACATCCAATGCATGCAGCCCTGACACCTGAGCTCAAGGTGGTCCCAATAAGCTGGTTTTCTTGGATTCTGTTTTCAAAATAAGCAGAAATGTGTTTGGGTTAATTGATATTATGAAAAGCAAAGCAAAATGAATCCTAAAAGTTGTACTGGGATACAAATGAAAGTATATCAACTATTTTCTATAATATATATTTGACTCATTATTTAACCTCATTCTAGCTACAAAGTTTATTTTTTCTAAGACAAGGCAAGAATGGGCACACATTTAATGCCAGATAGTAAAATTGAGTGAGTATAAGTTTAGAATTGTTTTACTATTAAACATTTGTTCATTCATTTACACTAATTCCATAATCCCTTCATTTTTGTTCATTCTACCCCATTGGCTCACTCTTAATGTACTAGCATTTAGACTTTTTGGTATAATATACCCAGAGAGAGACTTAAAAGCAAGCTCTCAGAAGAGAGTGATGCAGAGAGTCTCTTGCCCGCATGCCTGGCTGTCTTCCCTGTGGCCCCTTGGAGGGGATGGGCTCCAGCTTCCGTCCCCTCCCCAAGCAGAGCTTCTGGCAGCCGAAGACCACTGGAACCTAGCTATAGCCATGCTCAAGGCCCCTCTCCACACGTTCGGGCATGCCTCATGCATGAAGGTACTGGCAGAGGAACCCAGGTGTGTGTAATCCCATCAAAGGCCAACATCCAGAGAGACACTTAAAATCAAGCTCTCAGAAGCACGTGGCCGCTTTGCAGCTGTGAGATATCTTGTAGCCTACTTCTCCCTCTGGGAGAAACTGGCAAGCTTCTGAGAGTTTCCTGCCCACATGGGGCAGCCTTGCAAGCTTCTCATGGTGTATTCATATGCTAAATCCAGTAACAAGCTGGATCTCATTCCCCTGACCCTGAAAGATCCCCCAGTGTGACATCATTGGGAGGGCTGAGTCGAGATACACTTCTAAGATCTCAGGGAAAGGGCGAAATGAGAGGTTACTGGGCCCGCCTGAGAAATCAGTGATTAATAGGATTTTGTGATCGTGATATAATATACCACTGTTTTATGAAAATAATGGTCACTTAACACAGATGCTTGGCATAGATGTTTAATATGAATGTGGTGAGATTTTGATTTCCAAATTGTGCACTAATGCACCCCGGTGCTATGGTGAATTGGCAAGGTATCCACCAGCTCATATAAATAACCCACTGCACAAGATCATTTACACATTTACATGAGTATTGGCTTTAAGTTATTCATAGTTTAAAAATCACATCACTTTGATTGCCTTAGGTGGCACTGTTAGTTTACAATTGGTTTATCTTTTTTGGTTTTGGGGCCACGTTTATCTGTGCTCAGGGTTTTACTGCTAACTTTGTATGCAAGGAACATTTATGGAGATGAGTCAGGAGCCATAATGCTATACCCAGGAGCCAGTAAGGGTCATGCATGTGCAAAGCAAGAACCCTAACCACTATACTATCTCTCATTCCTGTATGAAACTATTGTAAAATTTTCTAAAATAAAAATTGAGCATCACACGACATCCATTGGGGCAACAAAATTAGAGCAATAGAATCCTACCATACTAAATTTTGAGAAGCTAGGCAATGCCCAATAGATATACATGTGTTATTAATAGATCATTGCCATGTCAAAATAAATATTTTATTTCTGCTCATATTTCATATTTCTTAAGTAGCTTCTAATAAGCCAGAGCCAAACTGTTTTTGTAGCTGTCTTTACGTAGTTGTCAATGTAGCACTGTCACTGTAGCACTGTCGTCCTGTTGTTCATCGATTTGCTCAAGCAGGCACCAGTAATGTCTCCATTGTGAGACTTATTGTTACTATTTTTGGCATAGTGAATACACCATGGGTAGCTGGCCAGACTCGCTATTGGGTGGGATACTCTCGGTGGCTTGCCAGGCTCTCTGAGAGAGACGGAGAAATCAAACCCTGGTTAACTTTGTGCAAGGCAAACAAACACCCTACCCGCTGTGCTAGCACTCTGGTGCAATTGTCAATGAACAAAATAAATAAATAAACAAAAGACTGACAAAAAGCAGTTCAGAAAAGCATCTCTCTTCTTTGTACTTTCAAACATTTTCTTCTCTGTACTCTAACCTGTATTATGACAAATTTTATGTCCATATTTTGCTACTGCTCATATGTGTCTGTTTTGAAGCTTTTTAAAGCAAGGGTCAGAAAAATATCTTGTAAAGGGTGAGAGGTCAAATATCTTAGGGCTTGGGGACAGTATAGTCTCCAACTATAACTCCTCAACTCAGCAACCACATTATGAAAGCTAGCATAGACAACATAAAACCCAGGACAGTGGGCTATAATATATATTAAAGCTTTCTTTGCAAAAACAGCTGTTGGCCAGATCTAGTGCATGAGAGACAAAGAATATAAGTAAATTTGGGTGATTATACAGTAGACCTAGGGTTTGTAGATAGAAAAAAGCTCTTGCAAATAAGTATAAATAAAAAAGAAGTTGGTTATTTTTCTGATTCATTCATTTTTATAAATTTTATTTCTAGCATTCAATGAAAAAAATGATTGTTCGAATAAACTCTAGTGATTCATTGCTGAGTGTTCATATGGATATTTACTCTCTATTCATACTTCTTGTCACTCTGAAGGATTTCCTTTCTCTCCCTGCATTTATTATTTCCACTAGAAAACTTTTTATTAAATAAATTGGCATTTCTGAAGAGAAATGGCTTGATTTACGTGTATGCATTTAAGTGTGTGTGTGCATATATATTCATGTGTACAAATCACCTGAGATATATTTTACTCTTCCCTCTAAATATTTTACTGTTTCCAGTCTTAAATCCAAGTTTTTAATCCAATATTATTTTATTTTTATATAGCATCAGATCTCCAAACATATATAAATTAGCTCAAGCATGCAAATAGGTACTTTCATGTTATTGACTACTATAGTTTTTTTACTCTGGGAAATGCACAACTTAACATTTTTCTCCATTATGTATTTTTTAATTGCAGTTTGAAAACTACTTGATATAAAATTTACAAAATATTTATTCTTAAAACTGCATTTATTCTGTTTTAGGTTTTTTTTATTGTTTATTTAGGGGCTATGCCCTGAGGTCATTTTAGGCTTAATTTTGTGAGTTATTTCTGGTGATGCAGGTGAATTGTGTGGTTGTTCAAGCACCTTGTATACAAAAAAGGACTCCAGTTCCTTGTGCTATTCTGCTTTAGTTTTATGATAGCACTTACTTTCATTTGATATGCTGACTATCTTGATCTCATTTAGAATGGGTACTTATGACCACAGGAACTTTATTTTGTTTGGAGCTACATGTTCTGTATCTACTACAATGCCAAACACTTAGTAGGCGCTCAGAAGATAAATGCTGATAAGTAAATACTTCAGATGCAAATTTATTTGTAAGATATTTAGCAGGTTATATAAACAAAACATCTGATGGAGTAGCTCTGAAGTATGAAGAAGCAGGTTTTGAGGATCTGTTTACTGAATCTGGCTTACCAATTAGATGAATTGTGATAATATTCTATAAATCAGAAAAATACTGTGTAGGAGAATGTATTTAAAGAAAGTTACATTTCTTCAAATATATTTGAAGAAATTTGAGTTCAATTTTAAATTATCTGAAACTGACTAGCTTTAGAATTTCTAAGCAACAACATTAAGTCTTGAATCATCTGAGTAAAATCAGCTCAGATCCTATTCAAAATATTCAAATTCAAAAGTTCAGGCTCAATATATCATCTTTATATTATATATCTTTTCTTATCCATTTGTCTAACCTTTTTTTCTCTCAAGTCAGAAATCCATGGGTGTAGATTCCCTTCTTTTCCACATGTCCTGAAGTATGAGGTTATATTTTCTCATTGCAAAAGCCACATGAGATCATTTTTTTTAAAAAATTAACATTTATATGGACAGGTGGCTAAATAAGGAAGAGATAATATTTCCCACAATTTCAAAGACAAAATGCAATGATATCCACAGTATTCCTGACAGAGATATTTGTCATCTTTTTTATATTTTATACTCAGGGATTACTCCTGGCTCTGTGCTCAAGGAACACTCTTGACTCTACTCAAAGCACTATATAGGTTGTCAGGAATGAACCAGTGTTGACCATGTGCAAGACAGATGCTTATTCACTCTGCTGTCCAGTTCTGATATTTTTCTTTTAACTTCACAATGAATTGGGCAGATATGGGCTAATTCAGCACCAAGAATTCTAAAAGCTGGTGATACACCACTGAGTGAGCCAATTCTGTGACAGGAGTGACAGCCCTCAACATTTTGTTCAGAAGAATCCTAATAAAAGGGTGATGAGTAACATAAACAGGAGTACCTATAAGTATTATAAGCAAGAGGTCAAGGTCATCTATCAAGGTTACTCACTCTCCTCCAGTTTTTGTTTTTCTTTAGTTTTGATGATAAATAAACCCTACAAACAGAAAAATACAAAAAAAATAAAGCTTTGTAGAAAAGTACAGGAGAAAATATTCCCTAAAAGTCTAATAATAACAATACTAATCTATTTCAGGAAAAATTGCAAGTTTGATCACATGAGTTTGAAAACTACAGAGTGAAATGATAGGACAAGTTGACTTACTGCAAAGCTCTTTAATATATGATGATGTACATTATATATTCCCAAGAAAGTGATCTAACATCTAAATGATTCAAAACATTTTCCTCTAATAAGACTTTTTAAAAAATCTCAGAAATTATCTGTGAAATATATTTAAAACATGGTCTATAGAGGGATTTGTTTTGGCTATTATTGACTGTCACTGTCACTGTCACCCCATTGCTCATCGATTTGTTCAAGCGGGCACCAGTAACGTCTCTCATTGTGAGAGTTATTCTTACTATTTTTGGCATATCCAATATGCCACAGATAGCTTGCCAGGATCTGCTGTGCAGGCGCAATACTCTCAGTAGCTTACAGGGTTCTCCAAGAGGGGCAGAGGAATTGAGCACAGGTCGGCCACATGAAAGGCGAATGCGCTACCGCTGTGTTATCGCTCCAGCCCTATAGTATATATAAATATACTATTTCACTGTATATTTTATTGTAAATTTATTTATACATCATATAAAAACAAATAAAATATAGTGAAATATACTGCGTAAAATTTGTCAATCAAAATTAAATTGATGCACAAGCCTTAGTTAGAACGTGATTTGACTGAGAGCTATCACCATGCATAGATTCAAAGAAACTGAAAACATTAGACCAAAGCAGAAAACATAGAAACTTTATAATGTGTCTGTGGAGTTGACAGATAGGGATGAAGTGGAGGCTGTGGTGGGGAGGTAATTTGAGAACACGTGGAGGGAAGTTTACACTGGTGAAGGGATTTGTGTTGAATTATTGCATGTCTAAAACTCAACTATTGGTAACTTTATAAATCATGGCTCTTTAATAAAAAAGTAAAAACTTAAAAGATAAAATAAACTGATGCAACTATATTTTTGCAAAAATATTTATCACAAAAGGCACCCATATTTGAATTAAATACATCCACTAGGTTTTAGAACTACTAATCATTCTTATAAATATCACTGTGAACAGTACAGTTTTTAATTAAAATAAAATACAACAACCATCATATGATAAAGGGTTTGAAAGAAGTAATTGTTAATTTCTGTAGCATCACAAAAAAATTATGGATCTGAGAATATTTCAGTTTTTGTTAATTTTAATTTTCAGACAACTTCTTCCTATTTCCTTTTTCTCACCTCAACTAATCTCTAGAATCACTCTCTCCTACTTAGACCAGATGTTCTAGTAATTGATAAGAAATTAAAGGTCTTTTGTATATTCAGACATGACTTCTAAACACAAAGCTCAGATTTTTTTGTTTATTTCTATGACTACTTCGGTCAAAGTTACATCTTGCACCACAGTCTGCAGATTCATAGGATTGAGAAAATAACAAAAATTTCAGCTGAATGTTTGAATAGTTGGGTCCAAGGATCCAACTATTGAATAGTTGGGTCCAAGTTTGAATAGTTGGGTCCAAGGATCTTGTGAACAAAAAAAGTACAACCATAAGTTTTGTAAAATGTTTTTGTTATGGTTGCACATAAAATTTTTTCTTTAACTCTACAATTGGACTGGGCAACAACTATTAAATATTTCCTAAATTGGTATACTTAGATTATTTGAGTTTGGAGCATCTGGCCTTTGAGGAGAAATTTTAGATGTGTGTTGTCACTTGTCACAGGAAGCATGTTTGTATTTATATATGTAGAAAAAAATGTAGAAATGCTAATTCACCTTTATTTTTCTTTTAAACTAACACATTTCTTGAAGAAGATGAAGACTACATATCAATGGTGGCACTGTAGTACTGTCATCTCATTGTTCATCAATTTGCTCCAGAGGGCACCAGTAACTTCTCCATTGTGAGACTTGTTACTATTTTTGGCATACTGAATATGCCAGGGTAGCTTATCAGGCTCTGCTGTGTGGGCAAGAAACTCTCGGTAACTTGCCGACTCTCCAACAGGGACGGAGGAATTGAACTTGGGTCGGCTGCATGTAAGGCAACCATCCTATTCGCTGTGTCTATCCAATGGAAACTTAAGAAAAATATGTGTTTAGTTGTTTGGGAAGTATACAAGCTATGCTCAGGGATTACTGCTGAGTCTGAATTCAGGGATTTTTAGTGGGGCTCTGGGGATCATATATTGCGCTGAGGATAAAACCTTGGTTCATCACATACAAAACAAATGATCTACCCTGTATTAGCTTTCTGACCCCTTCATATCTATATTTAAGACAGCTGACTGGTTTCTAAAGTAATTATACTTTTTTCCCCTCTATGTGTTTAAAACAAATAAACAATTTGGAAACTGGATTTCTATGCGGTGAGAGTTGAAACTGATGGCAGGTGAGGTGTGAAATTCGCAAAGAAATTACCTTGCATGTTATTTGTGAAGAGTTTTAAGACATGGTAAAGTCTTCATAGACTAAAAACAGTATAATATATTGAAAACAGTTGCTATTTTCAGCTATAGTAAGCCCTGAATGAGTTGTTCTTTAAGAATCTATCATCATTGAGAAAAATTAGCCGTTGGCAGTTGCAAATGTTTATAGGTTTCTATCACACAAAGCTAAATAAGAGAATCTTTGGTATGTGAAACATTTCATTTGCATATTCAGCTGATGGAGAAGCACTTTCATGTCAGGAACTTAGAGTAGACTCCAAAAATGACCAAAAAAAGAATTAATGGAAACAATTATTGGTGTTTTTATAGGCCTTAATAGGATTTAATTCACTGCCCAGACTGGAAAGTTCATTCATGTTGTGTAGTGTTCATAGGTAGTCTTTGTCTCAATAATAGAGAAAATCATTGTTTTAAAATGAGTACAGTGTTGTTATATAACAACAGAAAGCTTCATCTTGCACAAAATCACATTTTACAAGTAGTAGTTTATTCCAAAATCATGCTCTGGTACATTTCTAGGAATTAAAAAATATTTATTGGTCCCTGCAAGTTAGTATAAGACATGATATTTCAAAGTCATAACATTTAAAAAATAATCAAAACCAAACAAGAAATGCCATCATTTGAAAATAGAGACAAGAATATTAAAACAGGAATATATTCAGGTAAACTACTTGCAGAACAGAAAGAAGGATCTGGAGCTGAGATGAAAGGGCTCCATCCATTGTTTCATCATCTCACTCCTGGGGCCTTCAGCCATGACACAGGAGAATGGATGGGTTATCATTCCACCTTACTAAGCTTCAGTTGGCCACTTGGAAGGTTACTGTATCTCTTCCAAATGCCCCTTATAATAATAACTTCCAGATAGCATATAGAGTAGACACTATCTCGATAATTCACCATGTCACTGTCACTGTCATCCCGTTGTTCATCGATTTGCTTGAGCAGGCTCCAGTAACATCTCCATCTGTCCCTGTTGCATGCTAGTGTAGCCCTATGGAGTATTGGGGGCTCTTTCCAGGTCAGGGAAATGAGCAATGTCATTGTTACTGTTGTTGGCATATCAAGTACGCCATGGGTAGCTTGCCAGTCTCTGCCTTGTGGGCAGGATACTCTCGGTAGCTTGCCGGGTTCTCCGAGAGGGACAGAGGCTTTGGGGCAGCCTCTAATCCGCCTCTAACTACAGGTGTTCCAAATCTACCAAATATAAGCCTTTGGTGGACTGGCATGTTGTAACAATCTGCACACTGACCAGCACACACCTGCCTGTGTCTCTGGGCAGTACCTGGGGCCTCAGGTTGGTGTCCTTGAGGTTGATGGAGTGCAGCCAGAGGTTGTTGAGCAGCTGGCAGAGCAGGACCCTATCCCAGAGGGCCTGTGCCAGGTTAAACCCCTGCACCGAGTCCCAAGACACCTGGTGGTTGGACGACAGTGTTCCACAGTGGATGAGCCACTGCGTGCTGCTGCCACGGCTCTATGTCCTAAGGCGCTGTGACTTGGCCCAGCTGGGGCAGATGGCGATGCTGCGGCCGCAGCCATGGTTTCTCCATGCCCCACTGATGCCATTTTGTCCAAATGTTGCAAAACAGCCAGTGATGTCCAGCAGGAATCACACTTAGAGTTACGGCAGGGATCATGCATAGAGTTCCATGCCTGGAGTGCTGAGCCGCGCATTGTCTAAGGCGAGATGGTGAGCCGGGTTCGGGAGAGCATGAGGGGTTCGGGCAGTGTCGACGCCATCTTGCCTCCAATATTTTTTATTTTATTTTGCTTCAGTGTCTCACTTCTTCACTTACCCAATTGTGTCTCAGAATATAGTATCCTGAATATGTATATATCATGTATTCAATACATTTATACATATCCTAGTTATATTTAGGATTCTGGAGAAACCTAGGGAACTCACAAAACAAGTTTTTAGAAAGTAGTCTTAAATATATTGTTCATTAACAAGAATATGATTTGAGTCCAGAGATACAGTAGAGCAGGTCAGGTGCTTGCCTTGCCATGAAGGACCCAGGCCAGGGCGTCTATCTCTGGTACCTCATTTGGTTACCAGGAGTGACCTCTGAGCACAGATCCAGAGCTGTGCTGAGTACCAGCATGTGTGACTCCAAAAAAGAAAGAAAACAGAATGCAAGATCATGATTTGTTTAAAATAGTTTGCTTTGAGTGGAAGAGTCACAATGCTTCAACTTGGGAATTGTCATTTATTCTAGGTGCTAGCGCTATGTTCTGAGGGAATTAAAAAAAAAAATCAGAGACATAACTCCTCACCAGGTTCCTAGGAGTTCAAAACCATTAAAAAAATAATTAGTATTTATTAATTTTTTTTTAAAAAATGAGACAAATATGGCTTAGGAATATATGGAGTACATTGTTCAAAAGACAATTGAATAGCAATTTTTGTTATGTATCTAACATTATTAGTTGCTGTCCATTATTACTGTTCACCATTCTTTAAATGAGATCTTTCTCAATAAAAGAAACCAGTTTTCCCCTTTTGTCCCTAAGATGCTTTACAGTAGGACATACAATTCTAACTTCCTCTTGCTGACTGGAAAAGATTTAGGGCTGGAGAGATAGCATAGTGGGTTGGGTGGGGCATTTGTTTTGCATGTGACCGACCCAGGTTCGAATCCTCCATCCCTCTCAGAGAGCCCGGCAAGCTACCGAGAGTATCCGGCCTGCATGGCCAAGCCTGGCAAGCTACCCGTGGCGTACTTGATATGCCAAAAACAGTAACAACAAGTCTCACAATGGAGAAGTTACTGGTGCCCGCTCGAGCAAATCAATGAACGATGGGACAACAGTGCTACAGTGCAATTTTAATTTGGGGGGCACATCCCTGCCAGCAGTGACTATAGCTTATTTTTGGCAGTGAAAAAAAAGTGTTAACAGTTGTCTAAAGTCATCCAAAATTCTGTTTTTTGTTTATGTATGTTTTGGCTTGATTGTTTGTTTTGGGGGCCACACCCAGCATTGTTTCTTGGTCTGCACCCAGGGGTCACTCCTAGTGGATGCAGGGCACTAAAAGGGGTTACTGGGATAGAACTTAGGTCAGCCTGGTACAAGGCGAACTCCCTACCAGCTGTTCTATCACTCCACCCAGAGTTCTTTAACTCAAGTGATTATAAGGTAGTAAATCATGTTTCTCTGTCTCCATTAAGCTATAAAATCGGCATTTTCTTGGTTTACAACACTTTAGTCATACCTGTGATTTGGTTTCCTGATAATAATCTGAATGACTTCTCTTTAGCTAGAGGGAAATTTTGTTCTGTTTTACTGATATAGGATATACTATTCCTACACAAACCAAATTATTCTAGAGTCCCAACAAACAGTAAGGGCAACAAGATTGTGATTTCAACAGTTGAATGAGCACTTTTCTTTTTTTAATGCAAGCACAATGGTAAATGCGATTTCTTACTTGCAGTCCTAGAAAATGTGAATTTTCAGATTCAATCTAATGTAAGAACAGGGTTATTGTTTTATTACTATCCACTGTTATTTTCTTCATTATCTTCCTAAGTGAATAGTATTATCTCTTTTTTGAGCATCTGCAATATTTTTTTGGGTTTTTTTTTTTGGGGGGGGGTCACACCCGGCGATGCACAGGGGTTACTCCTGGCTCTTCACTCAGGAATTAACCCTGGCGGTGCTCAGGGGACCATATGGGATGCTGGGATTCAAACCTGGGTCAGCCGCGTGCAAGGCAAACGCCCTACCCGCTGTGCTATCGCTCCAGCTCCGCATCTGCAATATTTGTAAGAAGATATGGGATAGATAAAAATAGTATATCTACTCATGCACCATAGTAAAATTAAAAAAATTATTATCTCTTGACTTTGGAGTATAGATTCTAGTTTCTGTATAATTGACAATATGCTCACAAGAATATACATTCCAAATTTACAGCCATATTGTGATTCAGTTTAGATATCTCCAAATATTCAGTGGAATTCTTAGTACATTTTTTGTACACTTTTTTCTAATGTGTCAAAAGACTTTTGCTTGGCAGCCAACTCCTCTCTCTCAACCAAAAGTAATACCCTATGTTTTATACCCTCAAAGTCACTAGGTAATTTCTAAAATTCTAAGAATCACAACTAAAGTATAAATACTAGGAAGAAATTGGAAGAGAAAGAAAAGGCAAGTTCCTTTATTCTTTCACTAGCAGAGGAGAAATGACTAGTTGCATCAGCGTTTAATTGTTGTAAAGGATACACTGTTAACTATGACTAAATTAGTATTTTGTTATGTTAGATGAAGTGTCTCCATAGTTGCATAAGCCACCTTCCATATTCCACTGATATAAATATTTAAGCATGTCTCTTATTATCTATTTATTGCTATATTATTTTAATCTTTCTTCTTGATTATCTGAGGATAGTATGCATCTGGTTTCTCTTCGACACCTATACTATATCTCTTGTCGTGTGAGAACAAAGACCTTTGTCCCCAAAAACCATATGTCTCATTAGAATTAAATTCAAGTACAAAGATGGAGAGGAAAATTGTTGCAAGAAAGAAGGCAGCCTATTTAAACTAAAATAAAAAAGTCAGTGTCCCAGGAAATATAAAAAAAGTAACATTAAAAAATCTAGTAGGAAGGAGTGGGAACGCTTCTCAGATAAAAACAATTGTTCAAAACCAATATGGAAAAATATTGAGAGCCTCAAAGACACTTGTCACTAAGTCATGAGACTTCCTTTGTGATGCCATTTCAACAATTTGAGAATATATTGCTATAGCAGAAATGGAGAGCAGTGGCTTAAAGACTGGTGATGCTAAGCTTCCTGAAACACATTTTCTTGTTATATCTGAATCCTATTACCAACTTCATTTCTCTTTTCTCCTGAGGGGTTTCATCACGAGAGCAGTACTACAAAAATGTACAGTGACAAAAATATTCTGCTTTGGAGAGAATTTTGGGAGATGACGAAAATGGTGGCTTTTGATACTTTCCATTTCTTTAAAAATTGAGGGGTATTTTCAAGCATGGAAAATACCAGCCAATGAATCCAGCTATTTTAAGAAAATGAAAAATGCAGGTTTTTCTGTTCTTTCAAAAATGCACAATGTGCATGAATAGTGAATAGTAGTAAAATAAACTTAATCTTTTTTTATTAAGCTTGTTTGCAAAAAGCCTTCATTAAGCTCTTTGCTTTCTTATTTTTCCTTTTCCATTAATCTCCAGGAGGCAAAGAAAGGTTAAACGTGCACAAAAGAATAAAAACTATGAGAAGCAGAGGCGTTAAGCTTATTGTTCTTGACTAGCGGGCCTACTCGAAGTCCTTTGCCTGAAGTACACACTTTGGTTCCTTTCTTTTCCTTTTTATTTATTACAACCATAATTCTTCATGCCCCATTAGGCCTCAACTTTCCAAAATAGACTTAGAAAGATCATTCTAGTAATTTCTCTTGTGAATTCCATGGTCACATTGTTCAGCCCATTACTGCTAACAGTAGATTTGGATCTATGATTGTCTTTTATATATTGTTTGTTTTTTATTCAACATGATCTAATCTTCACACCTCTGTTCTACACATGATTTCTCAGAAGTCACAATCTACTGGGATTCTTGGTTGTCAACCTTGATAAACTTACTCAGAATTTCAGTTAGTACAATTGAACCTGCTCTTTCTCATCTTACGCTTTGGTATGTTGTTATATCCCTCATTTTAGCATTTTTCATAATGGCAGGAGATAAGGAAATTTCAAATCTTCTTTCTTTATAGTTTTCAGATTAGAGAGAATAAAAAGATAACATTCTATAGATTATTCTGGTGATAACAATGGGTTTCAAAAACATGGGCCAATTGATAAATCAGGAGTGTCCAATACTTGCTTGGGAAGCTCTATAGCATGTTTATACTTGTATAATAGGATGAGGTGAGCCATTCCCACCAACAATATAGCTCAATCCTGGTGGTGGTAATAAAATAGGATTTCATTATAGGTAGAAGGAAAATAATATATTTTTATGAAAGATGAGAACAATTTATTGCACGTACAACTGAATTTCTTGAAAACATCTGGTTTTAAAACATGAGTTTGTGTCTTAAATGCGCTTATACATAGGTTGATTTATAAAATTTTCTGCTTCTCTCATTTTCAGTAGAACTTTAGCCGGTATTTATGTAATAATGAAACAGGGATATCCTTATATATGTGAGGAAAGAAAATAGGGTGATCTATATTATTCTCTATCTCATTCTACTTAATTTCCAAGCAGATTGTAATCCTACAAATAATTGAATCAACTATGTAAGATGTGAATGTCCGCATTACTTTCAGTTAGGCAACTATCCTTCTATGTTTCAATTCTTGTGTATAGTCTGAATCTGTTTAAAGACTTTAAATAATATTAAGAAGATAACATAATACCACAGATGTGTCTCAGTAGTACAATAATTGTCTCTCATGTATGACGTACTGGATTCAATCCCTGGCATCACCAGATTAGAAACTGAAGGAGACAGTATATGCTTATCCAGAAAAAAATAAACATAACTTCTATGAATACTGCTATCATGATGTGGAAGGTCTAGAAAATTTAGGAATGCCAAAGTTGTATTAGATTGTAGATCCAGCTATTATTTACTTTTATTCTTCACCTTCTAAAACTCCACTTTATTTGTTTTTTTACGTCTGAAGGTAAAACAGGGTAAAACTAACTATGAAATCAGTGAATCTTTTCTGACTTGGACACTTATTTGGACTCTAGCTATTTCAGCAACAAACAATATTAAAAGAAAAACACAAAACCTCTAGATGATCTGCAAAAATAGCATTTTAGAGTAAAAATTTAAAAAAAATCATCCTTGAAAATAATGTGGATCCTTGAAAAAGATGTGATCCAGTTTTATTAGAATTCTAATATATCGATACACAATTGTCAAGACATCTTTCTTTCCTCTTTGTTATAAACAGATAAGGGTCTTTCATAAAAAACTCCATTTCCTCTCATATAGTTCTAACAATAAAATTTGATGTTTCTCTGGGATGGGGTGGATAGGCCGTGTGTAAAATGCTCCTAAAATGATAGAGCTAACTTACTTTGATTTGTTGGTTTCCTTTCCCATTACAGTGAGCGGCCACATCTTTTCTTCCTAGACACCTTCTTTCATTTGTTCCTTTCAAATAAAAGAGTCCAGCGTTCAACATGTGGCAACTGACCTGGACCAGCTGAAATTTAAGAGTTATATAATCCTGGATCTCTGCCCAGCTGAACTAGCAGAGCCCACACAATATCTTACTTTCTTGGACAAACAAACTTTACACAGGTATAAAAGAAAAAACATCTTTTAAAATTCTTTATGAGTGTTTCAAATTTCACAGTAAAATGGGGACGGGTAATTGGATTTTATAAAATCAAGTAATTTGCTTTATCCAAAAAAAAAAAAGTTCATGACAGGATAGCAGTTTAGAGATGGCAAAGCACTTCTCCTGGAAAGGCCAGATGGGCACAGGACAACAGACACAGAGGACATCGAGGTTAGACAGCAGCAGTATCTCCCAACCAGCGAGTGGAAGCAACACCCAGATCTGGGGGGAGAGGGGTGTGCGGGCGGCACTCGGACGACGTTGGCACAGGAGATAACGATGTGGAGCCTGTTGAGCCGCATAGCTAGACCCAACCTCATTGGCACAGTTGACTCTCTAGCATAGCTGGGGTGCTGGGGAGGGACAGGGCTACTGGGCTATAGGTGGTCGGCTGAGGCCTCTCCCCAGAGAGTGGGTGTAGGGGACAGGATGACAAGAGACAAATACACTTAATGATGGTTATTAACAGGACAGCCAACACATATAGCAAGAGACATTTATAGCACTCGCTTTAGAGCATGAGAATGACGTTTTTTTTCAACCAAGGAACACATATGATACTTGGAAAAGAAGAGTTAAATGATGGACAGTTACTTATTTAAAATCTTACTGCAAAGCATAACTGACAATGTGTTTTTAACTTGGCGATAGAGAGATTGATCAATAAATAGGACAGATTGAGAGTCTATATACATATTTTGGTCAATTTATATTCAATAAGGGTACCGGAGGTATTAATTAGGAGAAATATTTCATTTCCACATTTTATACGTTTGGATAATTTGTGACATTTCATACATTTGGATAATTTACAAAAAAATTGGGTTATATTTTTTCATTAGTCTACATATAAAAAGTAATTTTAAGTCACTTACAGACCAAAACACAACAACTAAATCTAAAAGGAGAAAATAAAACTTTAAAGGAAACGATTGAAACCAATCTGTTGTGATCTTGGCTCAGACAATATCAATTATGCATCAGAAACAAAGCACACAAGTAAAAATGGAAAATGATACATGCTACTTTATCAGTGAACCACAAAAGTGTCACGCTGGTTAGAAGTCAGTTACAAGGTATCAGAAAACTGATCGTGAGATGTGTGAGAAGGCAAACCCTAGAGATATAAAGTATACTCTCGGCTCCCTTAGGATGAATAATAAATGGGAGAAGAGAAAATGAGACTAGGGATTGCTAATTTGAAAGGGTTTTATTTTGTCTCAGCAACATTGTTTTGAAAAACAGAATTTGAGAATGCTCTACAATATACTATGATTAATTTTTTTTAAAAAAACTGAGTAATTAAGTTAAACTTTAACAAACTTTTTATTTTAGATTTTAGGAAAAATTCTTAAAGCAGTTAATAATGTATCATATGAAACACACTGCCTGCTCGAGCAAATCGAAGATCAAGGGAACAACAAGAGACAAGTGAAGAAACACAAAATGTATTTAAACAGGGGCTGGAGAGATAGCACAGCGGGTAGGGCGTTTGCCTTGCACGCGGCCGACCCGGGTTCAAATCCCAGCATCCCATATGGTCCCCTGAGCAGGGCCAGGGGTAATTCCTGAGTGTAGAGCCAGGAGTAACCCCTGTGCATCGCCAGGTGTGACCCCAAAAGCAAAAAAAAAAATGTATTTAAACAATACATATTTTTTATAGAAGGGGAAAAAGTCCAACTAAGAATTTACGAGTTGACCACTTAAAAAGTTGGAAACTAGCTAATTAGGTTTCCCCTATGGATTAGAAAATTTCTCTTCATTGAGTCTGTCATATATTCAGTTGTGTTACTTTAAACAGGTTGAAATAGACCTTATACCTTGGATCTTTTCACTTCTTAAGCCTTTTGAATATTATAAGGTAGAAGACATATAATCTAATTTATGTTTATATAATCGATTAGGAGATTACAAATGAATTATGGTTTTATAAAATCAACTAAGACATTATTATTTTTTATATTATTTTTTTATTTTTTATTTTATTTATTTTTATTTTTTTATTGAGTCACCATGTGGAAAGTTACAAAGTTTTCAGGTTTATATCTCAGTTATACAATGCTCGAATACCCATCCCTTCACCAGTGCTCATATTCCACCACCAAGAATCCCAGTATAGCTCCACCCCCCCACACCCCTAACCCCCCACGCCCCTAGCCCCCCCACCCTTAGCCCCCTCCCGCCTGTGTAACTAATAAATTTCACTTTACTTTCACTTTGATTGCATACAATATTTCCACAAAACTCACTATTATTGTTTGGAGAGTCTCTCCCCTAAAGTCAGACCTGCTGAAAAGGAAGCATTAGATAATTTGTTTTCCATTGCTGAGGATGAAGAGGTATGAGGTCGAGTGACCACACTTAGCGGCCTCTCAGTTTTGGGTTTCTGTAATTTAGTATTTTAGTAACTAAGTCCAGAGAGATATCTGCCAGAAGTTGCATCGTTGCCAACTTGTACTTCTCAGTTACATTATATTCCACATATGAGTGCAATCTTTCTATGTAAGACATTATTTTGAAGGTCTTGAAGTTCTGATTTCATTAATAGGTGGCACTTTGAGCACTTATGAACATCTTTATAGTCATATATGTTTATTTTTTATCACCATAAGGATATAAAGAGCTATGTAAAATGCATGAGAAAAAAGAAAGAGCTCTAGCATCCATCTAACTAGTAAGTTTGAAAGACATGTTTAAGTGGACATTACTTCAAACTAAAGCAGATCTTAAATTTGAACTCACATGCATCTTTTTCAGGCTTGAGTTTTGCTACAAGACATGAATAGAATAGTTGTTAGAACATTTATTTATTTATTTTCTTGAGGTGTTGAAAACTGATGAATCTAGAGTTAAGGGAATGCACACAGCTGGCGGGAAAATAGTTTGTGCCTCGATCCATATGCAGCTCCTACAGACTTTTGAGGCACATTAATAACCTAGAAACTGCTGAGACTCTGGTTTGTTGACAGAGATATCTTTTCTTGCTTGCCAAAATCATGCTCATAGGTTTTCTAGTGCATGATTCCATATGCTATAAATAAAGATAAAATACCAACTCTCTCCGACTTAACATTAATGAGAAACAGGAGAGGGTGCACTTGACTGTTCATGAGCCACTATGTCAAAAGAGAGACAGCAGAAAAAGCATGCCTGTTACAAAATAGAGTCTTTCTTTATATTTCAAGCAGTCATGGTTCACACTGACAACATGTAAAGTCTGGATCTGAGACCTGAGACTTGCCTACATTTGAAAAAAAAACTCATTTTTTTTTTCATAGCCTGTACCCCCTTCCTTGTGATGGCCAAGTGGTATAGGTTAAAGTGGTCTTTTGCTTATTCCTGATAATTCACAGGACACACGCACACGCGCGCGCGCGCGCGCGCGCACACACACACACACACACACACTTACACTCACACTCACACACAAGCAAACATACACACACGTGCGCCCATGTATTTTTCAACAGAAAAATCATAATGAAAAAGGATGAAAGTTCCTTGTTAAATTTAATTCCTACACGTCAGTTATCTTTGTTAGGAATTTTTATCTGCAGGGATTTTCCCGAATTTGCCTTTTCCTCAGGACTGAAATAACCATAGCCGGAGGATAGTCCCACCAGCAGGGGGCAGTGACATACCATACAGAAATCTGTGGCGAGGAAATGTTTCAAACCTGCAACCTGTAGTTAATAAAGTGCGAGGCAGGGGGGCAAAATAACTGGGGTTAGAGAGATTTATTTCAACTACGTAAGTAAGAAAGTTCTACAGCTCCCCGAGAAAACTCCGTCCGTGGAATTCACAGCAGGGCAGAACGTGCCCCTGATCAAAGGCTACAGGGAAGCTCTAAATCACAGTTCATCCAAGTCCCTGTCCCTGGCGTTGCTACCTCTGTCCAGAAAGGAAACCCTTGAAGACAGGCCGAAAAGACTTCAGAATTTTAACCAAAATATTTTAGCTTGTGATGTCTGGTTTGGATAGTGCATGGCATATAAATATGTCTGAATTGAGAAGCTATGGACTCTAGAAACAATTTAAAAAAAAAAAAACACGTTTTAAGCACTTTGCTTTTAATCAGGACGGTAACTCTAGGCAAGTCTCTGAAATCTTCTCCAAAAGTCAGTTTCAATAGTTAAAGATGAATTAGATTACACAACTCCGGAAGGGAACTCCTGCTCTAATATTCCTTCTCTATTGACTCTCTTCTCTGCTGGTGAGATCCCATCAGCCTTTCTCTTAGTACACTGAAAAACAAGAGGGTATGTTCCATACTTTTTTAATAGGGGCTGTAGTTAAAAGATACTTTCAAACCTAGGATGGAACTACTAACTCACATGACAGGGTGTGGAGAGAGTGTTGAAATTTCCCTAGGATTTACGTCAAGGTGATTCCTACTTATTGCTATGCTCTTTCTTTCTCTGTCTCTCTCTCTCTCTCTTTCTTTCTTTCTTTCTTTCTTTCTTTCTTTCTTTCTTTCTTTCTTTCTTTCTTTCTTTCTTTCTTTCTTTCTTTCTTTCTTTCTTTCTTTCTTTCTTTCTTTCTTGCTTTCTTGCTTTCTTTCTTGCTTTCTTGCTTTCTTTCTTGCTTTCCTTTCCTCCCTTCCTTCCTTCCTTCCGTCCTTCCTTCCTTCCTTCCTTCCTTCCTTCCTTCCTTCCTTCCTTCCTTCCTTCCTTCATATACAAAATTCACTTTTATGAAGAATGATATGAAAACCAAATTCACAGATGGCTATTTGAAAAAACTCCATTATCTCAATTTTGTACCTTCATTATTATTTCTGATACGAAGTGGTAAATTTTGATAAAGACTTTAATACAAAGTTTTACAAATTAGTAAAATTTTCATAACACACTAGATATACAACTCATTGTGTAAACAAAAATGTGTTAGCATATGTACACACACATACACACATTTCCTTTATATCAGAGACTGTGCTGATTTCATACCACAATCATACACAATTTGCAGAGTAGAGACTTGGTACTCCCTTGTGAGTCCATCACTGAAATTCATCTGGATCTTCATAATTTAGGGATTGCTCCCATAGGTAGCTATTCCAGATCACTGCAGGCATTAGTATGTGATCTTTGGATGAATACCAATAAAATAATAAATTTGTTCTGAGTTTTTGTTTATTATTTTTGTAAGTACTTTAAAAATTATTTTTAATGAAGTAATGGTGTTTTACAGGAGAGTAAAGGATCGTCTTTTAGAGGTTCAATACTGCCACACTATCCTCGCCATCCAAGTTCAAACATGCCTTCTCCAACAGGATGGAGTTTGTACCCCTTCAGCAAACTCCATCCACAATCTCAGTAACCTCTTCTGAATCAGAAACTAAGCATTCCTTACCAGCAAGCCCAAGGGATGTGGCTATTCCCTGGCTGTATTTCTTTATATACCTCATATATCCTAACTTTGCTTAGCATTAATTCCTTCAGTTCCATCCATGTTGTCAAAAAAAAAGATTTCATTTTCCTCACAGCTCAGTTGTATTCCACATCTATGACTTCCATCAGTTTCCTCAGTATTGCTTTGGGTCACTGACAGATTTTGTAGTTCAATAACAATTTTGTTGTGTTTCATGTCTTTTAAGAATGTCATTGGGATTTTTATAAGGATTTCATTGAATTTGCTTAAAGCTTGTGGTACAATGGGCATTGCAATAATTTTCATAATGGAATACATAATGGTATAATGGTAATTTAATTTAATTATAACTTAATAATTGGAAGAATTAATTATTCTAATACAAAAACATGGAATAGCTTTTATCCCTTGTGTCTTCTAATTTTTATAGGCACATATTGTTATTAATGTTTAAAGCATCCTAGTTCTTTATTAAATTATTCTAGAATCTTTATTCATCTTGAATAAATTGCAAATGTGATTGCTTTCTTGATTATTTGTTTTCCTACTTTATGTTTTGTACATAAAAATGCAAGTTCTTATTATTGAACTTGTGGTCTGCACAAAATCAAGTTATCAGTTTGTAATAGACTTTGAGAGGCTAAGTTTTTTAAATCATATGCATGCATATTATATCATCTTCTATAAATGGTCATAGTTTAAATTATTTTCCATTTAACTCTCTCATAATTTTTATTGCTAGACATGGCAATGTTATGCTGAACAATAATGGAAAGAATTGATATCCAGAATTGCTTCCAAAAGCTAACATCAGTGTCAAGAGTATACAGAGATAGAAATTGAAAAGATGAAAAAAAATAGTCCATGCAAATGGAAATTAAAGAACATCGGGGAAAATTATACTTAAATTAGAAAGAAATAGAAGTTAAATCAGAGACTATAAGATTAATGATTGCTATATAATGAGAAAACCGTCAATTCATTAGAATGAGTTAATATTAGTAAATATTTATGCCATTTACATAGGGTCATCTGAATATAAAAGCAAATGCTAAAAAATATAAATTATTTATTAGTAGAGGAGGTTAAGCTCCACTTTCAACAATGACTAAATAACTCACATAAAATCATGAGTAAACATCATACTTGAAGTGCACGTTGATCAGATAGTCACGAATAGACATTTACAGAACATTTCAACCCAAAGCATTAAAATCCACATTCTTCTCAAGCACACATGGATGATTTTCCAGGATCTCTTATATGGTTACAAAATAATGTATTAAATTTAAGGATATAGACTTTATCTAAAATGGTTGCAAAGGGGCTGGAGAGATAGCACACAGAAGTAAATTGTGTGCACGTGGCCAACCCGGGTTCAATTCCCAGCATCCCATATGGTCACCTGAGCACCACTAGGAGTAATTCCTGAGTGCATGAGCCAGGAGTGACCCCTGTGCATCTCCGGGGATGACCCAAAAAGAAATAAAATAAAATAAAATGGCTCCAAAGAAATGTATGCAAAATGAAATATGTATATATATACACACACATATATATGTGACACAATGGTATTAAACTAAAAATGTATAGGTGTAAAATAGAAAATAGACAATCATTTATAGTTAATAAGATTCTGTTGGCAAATCAATAATTAAGATAAGGAATGAAAATGGAAATAAGACTTATTGGGACAAATGAAAAATTGAGAAATGCTATCTGAAAATCTT
This sequence comes from Sorex araneus, assembly GCF_027595985.1. Classification (NCBI taxonomy): domain Eukaryota; kingdom Metazoa; phylum Chordata; class Mammalia; order Eulipotyphla; family Soricidae; genus Sorex; species Sorex araneus. The sequence goes on along the minus strand of NC_073304.1, from coordinate 18,611,770 downwards.
AGAGGCACAGTATAATAATGTTAATAAAACAATTATATTAAGGGGAAAAAATAATTTTCAAATAAACAACTGTACTATTTTTTATTAGACTTTAAAAAAGAACATGATATCATCAAATTTAAATAATGGATAGAAATATAGCACTGTAGCACTGTCTTAGCACTGTCATCCCATTGTTCATCAATTTGCTTGAGTGGGCACCAGTAACGTCTTCATTGTGAGACTTGTTGTTACTGTTTTTGGAATATCAAAAACGCCACAAGTAGCATTCCAAACTCTGCCTTGCAGGTGGGATACTCTCGGTATCTTGCCAGATTGTCTGAGAGAGACTGAGGAATCAAACCCCGGTCGGCTGCGTGCAAGGCAAAGGCCCTATCTGCTGTGCTATCGCTTCAGCCCAGACAGAAATATAAACCAAAAATAAATGTATTAGAGATTCAAAAGATCAATATAATTTTAATCTAAATTTATTTTAATTTAATCAACATAATTTTAATCTAAATAAAAATTAGCAAACATTTAGTAAAATTATCTTATAAATACTCATATAAAATCAGCAATTGAAAGAAAAGACATTATTATATCTGAGAACATTAAGACCCACCCCCCAAAAGTACTAAGAACAAATATATGCCCCCACATTGCACATACTAGAACAAATAAATCAATTTCTAAGTACTTTCAATGTACTTAAACTGAATCAGAAAAAACAATATGAACTATTACTATAATGGGATAAAATCACTAATAAAATGTTTACTATAAAGTAAAGCTCAAGACCATGTGGACTGATGGTTGAAATTTTACCAAGCATCTAATTAAGAATTAACACCAAAATATCAAGCTTATCCAAAAAATAAAAATTTTATAGAACATTTCAAATATCTGATGAAGCCAATATTAACCTGACTGAAAATCAAAGACACTCATAAAAATAAATTTTTGTCTCTGATGTAACTCGTTACAAATGTCCTCAAGAAAATAGTAATTACACTCAGCTGTGCTTACAAGGATTACATGTAGTTATCAAGCAGGGTAGAGATTTTAATGGTCTTACTATCTATAAAACAATATATGTGATCTAGCACATATCAATTGGGGGGGCAATTGAGAAGGAGGGGTGTTGGAGTCCTTGGCAGAGGTGGTAGGTGCACTGGTAATGGGTGTGGTGTTGGAATTATGTGCATGAGAAACCAAAGAGTATTGAGTATTGTCAACCCATTCTTCAAAGAAATGGATCAAGCAATCCTAAAATTCATATGGAATAACAAACGTCCAAGGATAGCTAAAACAATTCTTGGGAAAAAGATGATGGGAGGCATCACCCTCCCCAACCTCAAACTTTACTACAAAGCAGTAACAATTAAAACAGCATGGTACTGGAACAAAGGCAGAGCCGTAGACCAATGGAACAGGGTGGAATATCCCTACACACAACCCCAAATGTATGACCATCTAATCTTTGATAAGGGAGCAAGAGATGTGAAGTGGAGCAAGGAAAGCCTCTTTAACAAATGGTGCTGGCACAACTGGACAACCACATGCAAAAAAATGGGTTTAGACCTTGACCTGACACCATGCACAAAAGTCAGATCAAAATGGATTAAAGACCTCAACATTAGACCACAAACCATAAGGTACATTGAAGACAATGTCGGTGAAACCCTCCACGATATTGAAGATAAAGGTATCTTCAAAGGTGACACGGAACTAAGCAATCTAGTAAAAACAGAGATCAACAAATGGGACTACATTAAACTATAAAGCTTCTGCACCGCAAGAGATACAGTGACCAGAATCCAAAGACTATCCACAGAATGGGAAAGGATATTTACACAATACCCATCAGATAAGGGGTTGATATCAATGGTATATAAAGCACTGGTTGAACTCTACAAGAAGAAAACATCCAACCCCATCAAAAAATGGGGCGAAGTAATGAACAGAAACTTTACCAAGGAAGAAATACGAATGGCCAAAAGGCACATGAAAAAGTGTTCTGCATCACTAATCATCAGAGAGATGCAGATCAAAACAACCATGAGATACCACCTCACACCACAGAGACTAGCACACATCCAAAAGAACAAAAGCAACCGCTGTTGGAGAGGATGTGGGGAGAAAGGGACCCTTCTTCACTGCTGGTGGGAATGCCGACTGGTTCAGCCCTTCTGGAAAACAATTTGGACGATTCTCAAAAAATTAGATATTGAATTCCCATTTGACCCAGCAATACCACTGCTGGGAATATATCCCAGAGAGGCAAAAAATTACAATCGAAACAACATCTGCACATGTATGTTCATCGCAGCACTGTTTACAATAGCCAGAATCTGGAAAAAACCCGAATGCCCCAAAACGGATGACTGGTTGAGGAAGCTTTGGTACATCTATACAATGGAATACTATGCAGCTGTTAGAAAAAAGGAAGTCAAGAATTTTGTAGTTAAGTGGATGGGCATGAAAAGTTTCATGCTGAGTGAAATGAGTCAGAAAGAGAGAGACAGACATAGAAAGACTGCCCTCATCTATGGTATATAGAATATCAGAGTGGGAGACTAATACCCAAGAACTGTAGAAATAAGTACCAGGAGGTTGACCCCATGGCTTCGAGGCTGGCCTCACGTTCCGGGGAAAGGGCAACTCAGAGAAGCGATCACCAACTACATTGTAGTCGAAGGCCATGTGGGGGAAGGGAGTTGAGGGCTGAATGAGGGCTAGAGACTGAGCACAGCGGCCACTCAACACCTTTATTGCAAACCACAACAGCTAATTAGAGAGAGAGAACAGAAGAGAATTCCCTGCCACAGTGGCAGGGTGGGGTGGGGGGGAGATGGGATTGGGGAGGGTGGGAGGGACGCTGGGTTTACGGGTGGTGGAGAATGGGCACTGGTGAAGGGATGGGTTCCCAAACTTTGTATGAGGGAAGTATAAGCACAAAAGTGTATAAATCTGTAAATGTACCCTCACAGTGATTCTCTAATTAAAAATAAATAAATTATAAAAAAAAATAAGAGTATTGTCAACCACCAAATTTCAATCAATAAAAACTTTAAAAAAAACAAAATTTCTGATAATCATCTTCAAAAAGGAACAGAAAGAACATTTGGACAGCATTTGAATAAATTTCAACATTCTTTCATGATGAACAGAACCTCTCAAAATTTTGTTATAAGTAACGACTTAACATAACAAATTCTAGGTGTAACAACTCAAAATTAGCATCAAACTCAATGGGAAAAAAAACTAAAATATTTTCCACTAGATTAGGATCAAATAAGAACACCAATTCTTTCTGCTTTTATTCAACTTAATATTAGAGGTCCTAATCAGAACATATTCTATATGCCAAATAAAATAACAATAACAGTTTCATTCCTCTGACCCTGAAAAGAACCTCCAATTGTTAGGAAAGAGTAGTAAGGAGAAGCTGCTAAAATCTCAGGCTAAGACTAATGGAGACGTTACTGGCTCCTGCTTGAGGAAATCGGTGAAGGACGGGATGACAGTGATAGAGTGACAGAATCAGGACAAAATCTAAAACAATCAAATGGAAGATAGTAAATAGTCTGTTTGCAGAAGATTTAGTATTATATATTATAAATAAACTAAAAAATCTTCACACTAAAATTGTTACACAAAATCACATCAATTTTCAGGACACTAAATAAATATGCAGAAGTTAATTGTATGGCTCATAGGGAAAGAGTACAGAAGGCCAGGTACTTGTGTAACATGTGTGACTGGTTCAGCCCCCAGTACTGTACATGGTTTCCTGAGCACTGCCAGGAGTGACCCTTGAGCATTGCATATTTAGCTGTGGCCAACAAAATATTGAAGCAATTTTGAAATTATATTTATTAGAGTTTTTGAAGGCAAATGATTTTTGAGAGCTACCAAAAGATTGGAGACATAGATCAATTGCTATATACCCAAATTTAAGCATTGTTCCCAACTCTGATCACCAAAGTATATAGAAGTTTAACTACTTTAACTTTCTGGAAAGGGGGAGAGTATGAATTGATAATAGCATTTAGCAATAACCCCCTATATGAGACCATTTTATTATTCTAATCTCTTTCAGAATATTTTATTTTTTGTGTAACACTAAAAATAGAAAAAACAAAACACAGAAGAATATATAAGAAACATTCAATATAGACCTCATCATTAACTATACATTTTAAATATTTTTTTTTTGCTTTTTGGGTCACACCCAGCGATGCTCAGTGGTTACTCCTGGCTTTGCACTCAGGAATTGCTCCTGGCAGTGCTTGGGGGACCATATGGGATGCCGGGGATCGAACCCAGGTCGGCCACGTGCAAGGCAAACGCCCTACCCGCTGTGCTATGGCTCCGGCCCCACATTTTAAATATTTTATGAAGTGTCTTTTGATTAGAGAAAATAACCTTGAAAAACCTCACAAAATCTTGTAGAATTAAAATATTGTTGCCAATGGAGCTTGTTTTCTTCTTTTATTCATTAAGCTAAGGTAATTTTACCAATCACTGAATTTTTTTAATATACTTCTTAGTGTCTGAATAATATTCTATTATATACAAGTTTCAGTGTCAGGATTTATGTATATTAGCAGAAAACAAGTTACAATTTAAACCTCAAGACACTTTTTAAATGTTGCCATGCAAAACATTTCTGAAGTGGATCAAAGATAATTAATCTATTCTCAAGTGCTTTAATTGCCTCAAATATTTTCATCATTAATTAGGGGGAAAATAAGAATCTAAGAACTTTTTCTTCTGTAGCAAGGCTTGTTTAGCAGAACACTAACTTAAATTGTTCCTTATTTTATTTTATTACTATTGTTTTGTTTAATGTTCAAGAATTCTGCAATACTGGATAGTGTTTTCATAATAGATTATTTAAACACCTGTGCCTGGTCCTGATATTGTTTGTGTTTGAGTGCACATTACTTTAACACAAACTTGTTACTAAATTTATGGAATACCCAAATCCATTACCTCATGAATATCATGTTGTATATATTAGCATCTTGAAGTCATTGGCATCCATTTCTCTTTACATAGTAATGCTACTTCAATTTAAGTAGTGAAATTCTCCTCACACCAAGCTAAAATGATTTGTCAGGAGCTGATACAATAGTAATTCCAGGATGGACTAATGAAATACCACATCGTTCTTGTGGCTTCCACTAACTGCTTCCTCCAGTATTAGGCCTATATAAGGAAATTAACACCTATCTAGAAAATTTCTGAGTGTTATGGAAAACGAGCACAGACTTCTCTCTTATGCTATGAGTAAGGGGCCTTTATTGTGTTGAGATCACCAATTATAAACACCCAGCTATGAATTCAAATTGAGGATTCCCATAGTATAGATAATATGAAAATATATTAAGGATGTTGTGCCCCAGAGACAGAGCCAACACAAGTCATTCCATTGCAAATTCTAGGGGCTGGTAGTCACCAAGTGGTACACAACACAGACATGGACTTGACGAATCTCTAGTCACAAGTAAGTATCTGTAGTGTTAGCTGGAAATGTTAATAATAGAAGAAATATCAGACGCAAGTGTCTTCAAAGGGCCAATATTTATAATGAGTAATTTCCATAATAGATTTGGGTATTTTATACACTTTGAAACGCATTACATTTAAAAGGATGTGTATCCCAACCTAAAACAATCAAAGGGCCAGACATGCTGGAATTTAAAGACCGATAGAGAGCACTAGCCACTATTACAGAGGAGGGCATGCCTATATAGATGGGTCTGAATGTCATAGGAGCCACATGCTTCAGTAATAAAGAAGTTCATTAAATACTGGGAACGGGGAAATGGTTTCCTTTAACTAGGAGGAAGAATCTGGAGTCAGGAAACAAAGGTCAGCCCTATGACGACAGCTAAATAAGGTAGAGAGTTTTATAATAGCTGCACTCTTAAACAAGATGAATCAAGAATGAAGAATTCATCACTGTATCACTGTCATCTCATTGTTCATTGATTTGCTCGAGCAGGCACCAGTAACATCTCCATTCATCCCTGTTGCATGCTAGTGTAGCCTAATGGCATACTGAGGGCTCTTTCAGGGTCAGGGGAATGAGGACCATCATTGTTACTGTTTTTGGCATATCGAGTACACTACGGGTAGCTTGCCAGGTTCTGATGTGCAGGCGGGATACTCTCAGTAGCTTGCCCGGCTCTTTGAGAGGGATGAAGGCTTTTGGGGTGGCCTCTAATTGCCTTTACAGGTGTTCCCAGTTAGGAATATATGTGTACATATGTATATATATATACATATGTACACATATATACATACACACATATATATGTATATATATATGTATAAATTTCCCACTATGATTTGTTGTCTATGGTCTAAACCCCATCAAATAAGGTGTGGTAATTATGAAAAGTGAGTAGGGAGTGTCTTATGAAGTGTCGCGGCCACGTGCTCCAGGAATTGTTCACTCATATGTGAGACTCTGCCCGAACATGTGGAAAGTGGTCTGGTGCATAACGGTGGTTGGGTTGTGGAGGTCGGCTGGTGGGGCTGGGTGTCTTGGGGCAGGGAGGGCTCTCACCTGCCCCCATCTGGGGCGCCCGGAGTGAAAACAGCCTGGCGTGAAGTCCGATGGCATGGTTAAGGGGGCCTCATTTTATGCTCCCTTCTGGGAGAAGCAGCCGTGACTTCTGGAGGATGGCCAATGAGATTATCTGGCGTTGACAGGAGGTGGCTTATTGGCAGGACCCCGGGTCACCTGAGACTGGGGGAAGCAGGTAGAGGATCTCTGATACTGGGTCCCGTTGAGCCCAGAGTCCAAGGGAACCCAGGTAATGCGGAACTTTGTGACCTTAGACTTCCCCTAGACTCTGAGGACCAAGGTGTCACACCCATAAGCCACCTCCTGTTGGTCCCAGATAATCTCCTCATTGGCCACCATCCAGAACTCACAGCTGCTTCTCCTGGAAGGGAGGCCTCTATAACCATGCCACCGGACTCTGCACCAGGCTGTTTTCACTCGGGGCGCACCAGACTGGGGGTGAGAGCCCTCCCACCCCAAGGAACCCAGCTCCAGCACCTGAACTCCACAACCCAACTGCTGCCACGCTTCAGGCCACTTTCCACATGTTCAGGCCAAGCTTCACACATAAGTGAAGTCCCTCGGAATCCCACGAAGAGTTCATCAGGAGAGCAAATGATGATTGTTATTATTGTAATTTTTCTTTTATACCACCGGTTAATTAAGAATCATATTAGACCAAATTAGCAAAAGTTGGTGAAGAAAGATTTGGGGAAGAGTGAGATGTTTTGGGGAAGAGAAAGAGGATTGACAGGAGAGAGGCAATTGAGGGAATAGGCAGAAATATCCTCTCCCTGTGATATGAGTTATAGGCAATGATGAACCCCAGCTTGAAGATACTTGAATACTAAAAGTTACTGAATCCCTTTTTATTTATTGAACACATTTTGGGTTGGTTGTTTGCCTACTTTAAAATTTAATATCTCAAATGTTACAAACAGTACATTTGCAAAATGAGGCTATAAAAATTGTTGATATCCATAGGAATGATATGTCTGGTTTTTTTTTTTTAAGTAGTAAACATAAGAACCAGGACTGAAATTCCACACTTTATTAACTCTCCCTGGGTAAAGTATGACTGGAGTTAAAAAATAAAAAACATTGAAAATTTGTTATTCCTTTCAGAGAAAGGTTTGGTTTGGTTCACAAGTACTTCTGCAAATGTTCTTGAGTGGGCTATCAAATTGGCCTAAGCACGTTATCAGCTTCTTTCCCTAGCAGGAACAGTTAAACACAATTAACTAAGTTTATTTGCTCCTTTTTCTGTGTGTGGGGGAGAAGGAAGGAACAGTGTGTAGTGCCATAAACAAATTATCAGTCCCAACTTTAACACCTTAGTTTTCGACCTGGTAATGGCCCGTGAGCATTCCTGGAATCTTAGCCTCTGAGGCACCAACGTGTGCCAAAGAGAGCTGTGTTATTCAAACGCAGTAACACTTCCAGGCATTTGCTGTTTCACACTGATTATCCTTCTTGGAAATAGCTCCTTCTCTCTCCCTCTCACTGTAGCACTGCAGGGAGGAACTGGCAAGGGTCAGGTTCAAAGGCAGAGAGAGCTCTCTCCTTCCAGCCTCATGCTTTCAACCTTCAGGACTACTACAGCACAATCTTCTAAATGGGGGCTGGCAAGCAACCTAGTAGGAAAGAAAAAGGGTTTTTTGGTTGTTGTTGTTCTTTGTTGTTTTTTTTTCTTTGTATCTCAGAAAGTGCTTTTACATAGATTTCCTCTTGTACAGATCCATCTGTTATTAGCTGTTGTTTTTGAGTGTTGGCTGAAGGAAATGGCTAGACAACCCAAATGTCTTAAAAAAAAAAAAGCTGTTTGCCTCTTTCTTCACAAACCCAGACTCAACACTTACTGCATGAGCAGTGCTTTCTTGGGATCTTGTCATGCTTGAAGCTTTTCAACAATGAAGGTGATTCCCTAAATCACTATCATCTAGCAATGTACTAATGATTTTTTGAATCATATTTGACTTCATTTTGTCAACTCAAGCCACTTACCAAAAAAATCATCACATTCAGTGATGCTCAAAAAACCCAGAGATGCTCTTAGGACTAATTGGGCTACAGGATTCAAATCATTGTGAAGGTCAAAGGCATGTACAGCAAAGGCCTTAATCTCTGTAGTGGCTCTCTAACCCACAGTTGCCTTTTAAAACTTCAACATTTGATTCACTCAACTTTGAATCCTCATACTTGATGGTCTTTCCCCATTTTATTACAAATGTGCTCTACCTTCAGAAATGTGGAAAGAATTGACCATAAACATACATATCTCTGGTTTGTAAATTTATCAAGGACACTTAGTACATTTGTATTATCTTATACTTGTATTATATTATCCATCCGATTTCTTTTCTCTCTATTCAGCAAATGGGTATGTTTAATCTAGGTGCTTTCAAATTAAGTTTCAGACACCAGTACACTACACAGATGGGGGATATCCAGTTGTAGACTACAAAAATATACGAAATCATGTGATATGGCCCTGGTACCTAACCAGACAGACTCCTGTGCTTTTCATTGCCTGACTCTTGTACCTCATGAGGACCTTCGTGGTCCTCAATTGATGTTAATATTACTCAAATGACCCTTAGCAAAATAAAAGACTCTTTATGCTTGTGTGATTGGAAATATTGATAGTTGCAGTTGATAATCTCTTCCTTTGATGTGGATTTTGTATACAATTAAATGCAGAGATCATAAGTGTAATATTGAATCTTGACAAATACTAAAGACAGTTTATAAGCCAGTTGCATAAATTAAGAATGTATGACTTCAGAGAAAGTTATTGCTTTTTGTTTATTTGATAATACACAGTTTAGTCTAGTCTAGAAATGTTATAAATAGTTCTGAATAGTATTGATTTGTTCTATATATTTCTTTTCAATTTTTCAAATATTTTTTTAAATTTATTTATGTTATGTTATCAGAAATTAATTTCATGCCATTTTTGTGTAAAGAATTAAATATATTGAAATATTTAAAAATATTTATCTAATCTATATATGGATACTTCTAGACTTAGACAATAATTAATATAGATTATATAAACATTCTTGAATAAATATTTTGCAGTTATATATTTCCTTATTGGAAAGAGGGGATAAAACATTTATAGTTTACTGATTTGGAATATATGTAATTATACATGAAACTTCTGAACCATATCACAAAATTGTTTTGTTTGTTTATACTGTTAATGAGAAGAGAGGTATTCAAAGTGTTCTACATTCTTGCCAACATGTGTTATTGCCAATATTTTAAAACAGCCTTATGACAGTTGGTAAGTGATATCTCCTTGTGATATTAGCTTGTTTTGTCCTAATTATCAATAACATTGAGGATTTGTTTGCATGCTTATTACCCACCTATATATCTTTCTTAAGTATATTCCTATATATTTTGTCCTTTCATTTATATTTTGATTCAATGCATTCACTAAGTGTTTGTCATGACATATGTCATATTTATGCAAAGAAACAGAACCAAAGGATATAAACACATATGTATTATTTGTATGCAAGTGTTCTTAATCATATATATATATCATATATATCCTTTATCATGTAGTATTGAGGATGAGAGATTGCATCTTTAAGTATTATTAACTGAGAGATTGTCTCATGCAATTATTGTGACCATAATATTGGACTATTGGACATCCACAAGCAGGAAGTCCAGGAATACCAGTGGTACAGTTGTAGTATAAACTTAAAGGCACGAGAGACAAAGGGATCAATGATTTATGTATAACTCCAAATCCGAATTCCTGAGAGTCAGTGGGTCAGTAGCTAAGTTCTTCTTATATACTGGGCAGCAATATATCAGATTAATAAATGAGGAGATGTTTAGATATAATTAGAGAAAGCAAATTCATACTTCCTCCACTTTTTAAATTTTTCTCAGGGTTCTCAGTGTATTGAATGATGTCCAATTAGTCACATTAGTGATATCAAGATCTTTACTTGATCTACTGACTCAAAGACTCATCTCTACTAGGACACCCTCACAGACACCAAGAATTATGGTTTTACTATCTGGGTATATATTGACCTAATCAAGTTGACAACTAAATTAATCACCATAAATGATAGGAAAAAAATAAAGTAACATTTTCTGCTCTCATAGAGCAGATGAACTGGTCAGATCAATAAAATTATATACTAAAAATCAATGTTAAATGATTACTTGGAAACAATTATCAATGTGACAATTGTCTTCTTAACAGGAAAAACATAATAATTTCTCACTTAACACGATATGATAGTGATAGTTAATTATTATTTGTGGGAAGTGTCTTTATTTACTAGGGCGGCTGTACCACATTACATCAGTGAGAAAGCCATAAATTTCAAATCAAAATATAGTGAGGTCAGGGTAATACTCATCATAAAGGTCATAGGTAAAAAAACATTAATTGCTAATTAGTGGCTTTCTGTGGTTACTGCAAAGTCTTGGTTGTTCTTGGTTTTCAGACCCATCATTCTGTATCTTCACATGGTCTTATTCTCTTTGTGTCTCCTGTACATCTACATCAGATCTCTTTCTCCTTCTTTCCTTAAGACAGTCCTTGGATTAACAGCCTGCTGCAATATAGGATGGTCCAATTTTAAATTAATTATATTTGATTTAAGTTAAGAGCCTATATTTAAGTGAGACAACATTCAAAAATAATATAAATGTAAACATTTACATTTGGGCGGTGTTGCATTTTACCTCACAACAAATGTAAGACTTAATCTATCATTAAAAAAAAAGTTTTAAACCAGACATCTGAGCATATCAAGTTTTCTTTCTTTCTTTCCAGTTCTGCTTCAAGCTTCAAGAAGTTAATTCATTATCCTAGTTAGACCTCATATGCTTCATCTGAAAAAATACTGACATGAGATTTGATTATTTCTGTTTCTTTCCAAATATAGACTATAAAGATTCTTTTATCTCTTCCCCTTCTGTCAACTACCACTTTACAGCTTGAGCACCCCTCCTGTATGGTCCCATACCATTTTAGGCATGTTAATATCAAAGATTTAATACAGTGTCTTATAGTGATAAAATACAATAAGTAAGCTTTACTCTCCAAGAAAAACACTGATGCCATTTTATTATATCAATATTGCCTTTTATTTTGAATCAATTTTATTCTTTCTCATTTTGTGTTTAGGAAATATATTTTAGATTACTTGACTTTAGTAAATGTGCTTCTTTCATTCCGCTTCTTGTTATTTCTTTTCTATCTGTTATCTTCCTGTGCCAGTTTTAACCCCTTGAGGTTTGTGTTCTGACTGCTCAAGAGAACAAAATATGTAATCTAAACAGTCAACTCTCATAACACTCTGTTCTTTTATATTGACAAGCATGGCTTTCCTTTTTATTTACAAAATGCCTCCCAGTATCCCGTAAATGTACTGCAATATATTGTGTAAAAATAACAGCATATGAGTATGGGCCAACACAATTTCCTGAAAATAATATGGTCTACATATTGGTCAGGAAGATTAATTTGCTTTGCATAAATATGCAAAATTACATTGTATATTTAAATCAGCCATGCAAATGTCCTTCTACTGTATCCCTGAGAGAAATAGAGGAAATAATTACAAATTGACCTAAGCTAAATAGGAAATAAACAAAGGAATAAAGTAGAAATTAAGGATGGGAGGGATGCTCAATGCAGGGGATTAGGGAAGTTCTTATTAAAGAGGTGATTTTAAAAACTGAGGTAGGAATTATGAGAAGGATCTAACCACATGTAAAATATACATGTTGTGTGTATATATTTATTTGTTTGAAAAATTCTCCTAAGTGGAAAAGAATATGCAAAGTACTTGTATTAGGCCCAGTAATAAATTTTTGACTAGTTGTGGGAAAAAATCAAATTAAACAAAGGGAAAGTTTACATTAACCAAGAGGCATATTGACAATATTTTTCTATAACAATAATGCATTGGAAATTTTCTAAGTGTTCTGGGAAGTCATTTAAAAGTTCTCAGGTAAGACAATTTGATTTTATTTTCTAGAGTAAAGATAATTGGATGAGATAGATAAAGTAAACAAAGGGAAGGATTCTGGACTAGAAAGATCTGAAGGTTCATAACACAAACGCATGCTCAAAATATAATACATAATACATACTCCAAAAAAAGGAAGAAGAAGCTATGAATACTTACCAAACTGGAAATACAGATGGTTGTGTAGCTAGAATCTTGTTCTTAAGTTGGTGTTATAAAACATGGATTTCTCAAGTTTTTTCATGAATAAACTTTAGATTAATGACTAAATGTCCTTCACCATCACAGACCATTAGGGATAAAATATGCACATATTGTGTGTATTTATGTATATATACTACATGTGTTATGAATATTTGCACAGGCATAGATATATACACAGAAAAGAGTGATTTATTAAAAAACATAGTATATTTTCCTAAAATTTGAATGGAGTTAGACAGTGTCATGTTAAATGAAACAAGTCTAGAAATGACAGATGCTGAATGATTTCATTCATATGTGAAGAAATAAAACAAAGGAATGGACAGTGTCCAATTAAAATAAATTCTTGGTTTGGACAACACAACTGAGGTTATCAAGTAGTTTAGGAATAAATGGGGTGAACTTAAAATGACTCAAAAACAGTGGTGGAAGAATTTTAACACTGATGGTCAGGTAGTACATTAAATTTGTAGGATAAAATCCAAAGTATTAATGTTAATATAAGCATGTTACCTAAATAATAGTATAGCAAAACTTAAAAAAAATAGTCATTTCGTCAAAATGTAGAGAAGTAATTTGTAGAGGTATTTATGGAAACAATGTACAAGGTAATGAATGTACTTGCTTTCTAATAGATAGTGATGACATTTTCCAAAACTCAACCAAAAATAATGTAAACATATTCCAAAATTTGTAGATAAATATTCCTGGTGTGACAGATAGGGATTTAGTTTAAAACAGTTGAAAGCCACTATTTATACAAAAGTGATCGCTGAGGATGAGGAAAAAGAAGATAGAAGACTAAGTATAAAAATATTTATGAAGAGAGTCTTATCATTTTTTTTGTAGACAACTACCATATTGCAACTTTATAGGGAGAAAGCTGATATAAAATTAAAGAATCCCCAATGCCTCTCTTCATTGTTTTGCAATCTCCAACTCATACCTGACCTACTGAAATCTAATCAGAAGCTGTAGAGCAAAGTAACGTGGAATATATAAGTTATAAATTAGGCCTGGGAAGATTACAGAGCCATAAAGTTTGCAAAGTCTATTTAGAAAGGAAAGCAAACTCTCCAGACAGCGCTTTAAATCAAATGAGCTGCTGCCTTGAACTATTTTCTTTGTCTTCTAAGTCATCACATTTTTACTGGCATTTTTATATGAATCTCTAAAGCCATATGCAATTATAACTTTAACTTACTAATTATTTATTTCAGTGATGGTCCACAGTGATAAATGGCAATAAATTTATGGCCTATGTTCTATAATGATGATAATGATTATTATTATTTTGCTTTGTATCCTGCCATAGATTGACATGCTTATTACAAGCTTATTGCATGCATATTACATGCTTCACACTTTGTTTTCCCTTAGAAACATTTGGACATCATATATCCCTAATTTTAATAGATATTTATTAGATATTTTAAAACTGTCCCGCAGCAAAAGGTGTTAAGCACAAAAGAATCTTTACAGAAATGACTGACTTAGAATATCTAGAGTTAGCACTTAGAGACAATCAACATATTTATAGTTTCTATATGCATTAACTATTGTATATAAAAGAATCATGGAGCTGTTCTGTTTACCCAGCACCACTTGTTGGAGAGGATTTCCTTGCTCCACTTCATATTTTTTCTTGCTTCCTTATCAAAGATTAGGTGATTATATATTTTAGGGTCTGTGCCAGGATATTCAACTCTATTTCATTGGTCTGCTGGTCTCTTTATTCCTATTCCCTGCGTTCCTAATTACTTTCACTTCATAGTAGAGTCTGAAGTTGGGGAAGGTGATGCCTCCCATCTTCTTTTTCCCAGGGATTGCTTTAGCTACTCATGGGGGTTTATTGTTTCATATAAATTACAGGAGTGTTTGATCAATTTATTTGAAAAATGGCATGGTTATCCTCATAGGGACTGCATTAAACCTGTATAGTGCTTTGGGGAATTTTGCCATTTTTATAAAGTTATTCTCGCAATCCATGAGCAGGGGATGTGTTTCCATTTTCTCATGTCCTCTTTAATTTCTGGAAGTAGTGTTTTGTAGTTTTCTTCATGCAGGTCCTTTACCTTCTAGCTATGGTGATTATGAGGTATTTGATTTTCTGTGGCACAATTGTGAATGGGATTACTTTTTAATATCACTGTCTTCTTGTTCATTATTTGCATAGCGTCAAGTCATGAACTTTGGAGTATTGATTTTGTAAACTGCCACCCTACTAAACAACAAGAACAACAACAGTATTTCCCAATGCCAGGGAAAACAGGCCAGGCAGGAGGACTGGTCAATGGTTGGACAATGGTGTGGGAGATGAATGGTAGTTAAGATAGAGAAGCATCGATTAGGGCAATACTAGTTGGAAATGATCACTATAGAGGAATATACATGATAACCTGTAAGGTCTGTATAGTAAACTGTAATTCCCATAAAGATAGAGAGAAAGAAAAGGAGAGAGAGAGAGAAGAGAGGTGTCTGCCAAAAAGGCAAGCTGGGGTGAGGGGTGGTTTGAAGGAGTGAGAGAGAAACTGAGAATACTGGTTCTGGAAAATTACACTGATGGAGGGATGAGTGTGGGAACATTTATGGCTGAAACACAATCATGAATAATTTTGAAATGTTCTATCTCACAGTGATTCAGTAAAAATTTTTTAAATAAATTAAAAATATGGTACCCTAATCATAATAAGTTTTTGTAATCACAGATTAGGTAATCTTAGCATGCTTTTTTATCATTATAAAAACCTAATTTATGCTATCTATATTTGAGCCTTTATTGTACTATCTGCAATTATAAATTTAAGTACACATAGAAACTTTATACGTAAATTAAAAGCTATTGAGATGGAAAAAACATGAAAACATGCATAATAAATGACTTGTTTAAAATAACTTATCAAATTAAAATAGAACCAGAAAAAGAAAAGACTGAAAGCTTAGTTTTTATAATTGAATTCACTATGAGGCAACCTGGGAACTATGTTTTTAAAATATTGTGTTATATTTTGTGAAGACTAAGCTACACAAAAGTGGTTATAAAGATAATGTATTTACAAAGAATAATGGAGTTTCATGACAACAATGCAACCTAGTCTGAAAGACTCCAGTAAAGAAAAGGAGAAAGGAAGGGAAAATCTGTAATATGACTAATTTAATATTTTACAATGCTACATGGACTGGAGCAATAGCACAGCAGATGGGGCGTTTGCTTTGCAGGTGGCTGACCTGGGTTCAATCCCTCCATCCCTCTTGGAGAGCCCAGCAAGCTACCTAGAGTGTCCCGCCTGCACAGCAGAGCCTGGTGTATTCCATATGCCAAAAACAGTAACAAGTCTCACAGTGGAGATGTTACTGATGCCTGCTCTAGCAAATTGATGAACAATGGGACTACAGTGCTACTGTGCTACAATGCTGCATAGTAAAATTATTGTCAAGAATCTTTTTACTCTTTCCTTTGTCTACCTTCAAATGTTTGTGAAATTCACTCCAAACTAAGCAAAAGACTTGAAGTAATAGTACTGAGTTGAACTTATGAGCTGAAGCATGTCCCTATGACGGATGAATCTCCCAAGTCCTGGTATTAACTACTTATCTAGAGTCTAACTATCAGGTAGGCTTGGAATATAGAGTATCTGTTATATGCTATAGAAAGATTTGTTATCAAAAAGTTTATCAGATATGATTGCAAATGTATTTAATCTATAATCATAAAGCACGGATATGGTAAGTTTAAAAAAGTTAAGTATCCCTATATAATTACGCTTTGGAGTCTGATATTTACTTCATATCCCAGTGTTTCCCTTATTTCATTTTGTAAATATTTTTGTTGGCAAATATGAAGATTACAAAGACATATGCATTCTTTTCTCTGGCATACCCAGGTTCCTTATAGGCTTTTGAAAGAATCCATATCAAGTTTCCATATTTAAATAATCCATATGTAGTTTCTCCTTATTTTATTTAAGATTTGTATTTAAGGCCAAAAGTCCATACCTAGGATAGTATATATCGATGTACTAGTGTGTGTTCTTTCTAAACATAGAATTAACTGCTTTGATTTTTACTTTGTAAATTTAACTTATATTTCAGAAATCAAGGTGGGGGATAAGATGAGTAGACTGTGTAGTAAGAGGGGCGCTATTAAAATATGAGAGCCACTGAAATGATGAAGCCATTTGCTTTCCCTGAAGACCCTCCGCCATTAATTTATTTATGTCTTCTCAAATTCTAAAGAACTAAGGAATACTTTTTTCTCCTTCTAAAGAGAAAGTTAGCTTTCAGTGTGGTATTTCTCAAGACACATCATTCTATGTTTCTGAGAGGTAATTTTTGTTGTTATTTTATTCTCTCCTCTGGGATCCTAGTCCTTGTGAGGCAAAGCAGACCGGATGGGAAATAGTAGCAGGTTTTATTTTCTGGACTGTAATGGATGGAAGAATGAAGGATGTTCACTAATTGAGAACAGAAGACTGGAAACCAAGGTCCCATTAGAAATCTTTTTTACTTCGTAGATATTTATATAAATTTCCAGAATACTTGGTTTCCTTGACCCCCAACTCCTGCCACCTCACCGCTTGCCATCTATTCTTTTTTTCCCTACCAGAATCCCATTTACCTTGAAATAATTAACTTGCTTGAAAACTGGATAGAAAACATAGCTATGAAATAAATTTTAAAGAAATTTTAAAGAATAAAAGCAAATTCATTCATTGCTTCATACTACCATGAATTTTCCATTGCAACTTCCAATGCCAGAGAAGAAAGTAAACAAAACGCAAAGGAGAATCATGCCTATTTTCTAGTACAGGGATACTTACCCTGAGAATGCATGTATGGTCTTCTTTGTACTTTGGTCTGTATGTAAAATTAGGAAAACCAATCCATAACTTGTAATTTACAAAATACTTATACACATTATTTTAATTAGTTCTCATATTGACCTTAACAAGTCATTATTATTCATCTAGAAATTATAATAGGGAGATGTGGGATAAATACCACTATTATATTATTAAAATATGTGCAAATCCAGCAAATTTCTCCTTCTACTACAGAGGAAGATGACTTATAGCTTCCATATTCTGTTGATAAAGAAGGAAAAACTTGTATTTAGCATTTAAAAGCATGTGCATAGAACCCAACAAACGTTTTGGCTTCTTTAAGAAGGGACTTCTCAGAGTATATATTTGATTACCTTCCATTTCCATCTTTCTGTTTAATTTAATTTTATTTTTAGAAAGTAGTTCACAATATTAGATTGCATTTAATAATCAAACACCAATCCCACCACCATTACACCTTCCCACCACCTTATTTTGGATATTTCCATCCTGAACCCCAACCATTTGCCTTATAGCAGAACCAAAATAATTTTTTGTACTGTTTGTTCATGGGGAAAAATTGTAATCCCCGATCCCCATCACAAATGGGGTTCAACGGGTTATCCGCGCCTGCCGGCGCAGGGTAGGCACACGCTGAGCCAGTCAGCCCCGAACATGTAAGGGCATCAAAGACCTGTTATTGCTCAATCTCGGGTGGCTGAAAGCCACTTGTCCCTTTAAGAAGTTGGGGGTCGCGAGCGCTAGACAGAGTCTCTTGCCAGCACGCCTGGCTGTCTTCCCTGGGGCCCCTCAGAGGGGATGGGTTCCAGCTTCCCTCCCCACCTCGAGCAGAGCTCCCAGTGGCCGAAGACCACCAGAACCTAGCTGCAGCCATGCTCAAGGCTCCTCTCTACACGTTCGGACAGGCCTCATGCATGAAGGTACGAGCAGCGGAACCCAGGTGTGTGTAATCCCATCAACGCCCAACATCCAGAGAGAGACCTAAAAGCAAGCTCTCAGAAGCACATGGCCACTTTTGTAGCCTACTTCTCCCTCTGGGAGAAACTGGTAATCTTCTGAGAGTTTCCTGGCCCCATGGGACAGCCTTGCAGGCTTCCCATGGTGTACTCATATGCAAAATCTAGTAACAAACTGGATCTCATTCCCCTGAACCTGAAGAGCCCCCAGTGCAACATTGTTAGGAGGGCCAAGTTGAAATAGATTTCTAAGATCTCAGGGAAAGGATGAAATGAGATGTTACTGTGCCCGCCTGAGAAATCGGTGATTAACGGGATATTGTGATTGTGATTGATTGTGTGATTGTACTGTTTGTTATGAATAAACTGCTGAAAATTCTCCAAAAATAGTTTCTTTAGAGGAAAGTATGTGAAGATTGTTGTATTTCAATCAGGGGACATTAAGCCCTTCTAAAGAGATTACTAACATGTTGCTAAAGGCTGAGCCTTGTGAGCTAATACATATATATGTGTGTATATATTTATGTACATATTACATATGCATATATATATTTCCCTCTAAGATTGGTTGCCTTCTACCGTAAACCCATCAAATATGGTGCACTACTCTTGGGAGATGAGTGATGTGAGGAATGAGATATCCAGGAACAGATTCACTCATGGGTGAGACCCGTCTTAATGTGTGGAGAGTGGCTGTGAACATGGCAGTGGTGGTGGAGATCTGGGGGTTTTTGGCTGCTGGGTCTGGCTCCATTGGGGTGGGAGGAGGCCTCACCTGCTCCCCTCTGGGCTGTTTTGTATGAGACAGCCTGGCACAGGGTCCGGAGGCATGGCGATGGTGAGTTTCTATTTCATATTATCTCTGCTTCATTTTTATAAGGTAACTCAGATTCCTAGAGCCGTCATCTCTGGAAGTTTGAGTTAGAAGAATGGGAATTTTCTGGATGAACTTGTTTTCTAAAAATTATTCAACCCAACTTGAAAGAGTATTGTCTAGCTGATAAGGTTTATGGAAGGTTTAGTTAAGAGATCTGTGCAACATTTGAAGTGTGAACTTTAAGTAAACTGAAGACTTTGGGAGGAGAGCCCTCAGTATAACTAGAGCTCTTCTCTGAAACCACATACCTGTGGCTTTTTATATCTGGAGCAACTACTTTGAGTATTGACTGCTTTCTCTTTAGTTTTATCAATATGTCATTTAACATAGGTATCAGGCATATGGAAGAGTAATATTTGTCACCCACTGATGGCAGCATAATTATTATTCTTTGTATAGAAACTGGGATTCAGAAAAACCAAGTGCTGTTTTGGATACCATACAGCTCAGATATGTAACCCTCAAATCCTATGTTCAACACTTCTGATTCCCAAACTGTGTCTTCACTTAATCTCATTTCAGTGCCTAAATTTAGAATTCCTGTGATTTTTCTTAATTATTTTCATTAGCTTAAAATTCTATTTTGAAGCATGCTCTAATGTATTTTAAGTGGTATATTAGAGCATTTCAAAATTTGACAGAATCTTATGCTAGATCTGAAAGTACCTTACAAAAATGCTTGAAAAACTCGATGAGGTAGATCTAAAAGTATTTTTCATAGCTGTAACACAAATGGAGAGGACATGCTATTCTATTGAAGAGCATAGGAGGACCGTGGTGCACTAGACAAGATGACTTTTTATCTTTTTATCTTTTCTCAGCGTAGCAGTGCTGCCGAGGGAATAGAATTCTAAATTCCTATTTTTTTAAATGTGCATGGGCGGCCAAACTCTGGTTCAGGAATCAATCACATGTGACTAATTACTCACATGAATGGTATCATTTAACCTTAGGCGAGTCACTTAATCTCGCTCCACTTCACTTGCTTCATCTTTGAAAAGAGGCAGTGAGCTAGATCTTTTCAGACGGCATTTTTGACACACGACTGCATGTTAGAATGAGCTCAGGATTTTAAATTCCAGGGCTTAGACAATACCTATGAGTGAGCAGGCTTGAGAGTTTCATCAGTTCTCAGTATTCTTAGAACTTCTAAGGTAAGTTTTCTATACAGCCAAGCATGTAAACCCAGAGCCCTAACATCCCTAAAAACTAAACATTTATATATATAAGTATCACTGCAAATGGAGAAAAATCAACATTAGGTGATAATCATTACTCAAATTATTATTAGTGTCATCATTAAAAACATAAAAGCATATTTTCTATCTTATTTATACAAGGTAAAGTTATATATAGGATAAACTTTCAGTATCAGTATTGCAAACCATAATGCCCAAAAGTTGAAAGGGAGGGAGAGAGAGAAAGAGAGAGAGAGAGAGAGAACAATAAACAATAAAATATTGACCATAATAGCAGGCGGGGTGGAGGGGGTGTGGTAGAAGGGAAACTGGTGACATTAGTGGTGGGAAATATACACTGGCGAAGGAGGGACGGGTGTTAGACATCATATGACTGAAATCCAATCATGAACAATTTTGTAACTATGTCTCAGTGTGATTGAATTAAAAAAAGAAAAAATATTTAAAGTACAATTTAACTCATTTATAGAACCTGTCCCTGACTATGCTCAGATCTGATATCACTTATGTCGTGGTGCTGGGATATCTAGCTAGTAGTATTGGGGATCAAGCTCAGGAGCTCACACACATTACATAAGTGTTTTACTAGAGTCACATTCTTGGCCCTGGGCGGTCTCAAATTAAACAGATTACTAGATTGTTGGACATCATGAAATTGAACTCAAGCAGTGTGCCCCAATGGTTTTATCAGTATGTAACTTTATCAATATGAAACTTACCATAGAAGTTCTAAGAATACTGAAAACTGATAAAATTCTTAACCTTCTCACTCGTGGGTATTGTGTAAGCACTGGAATTTAAAGATCTGATCTCATTCTAACAGGCAGTCGTGTTTGGGAGTATAGCTGGATTTAAAAATGTGATTCTGATAGTGACTAATACTTCCTTGAAAGCCAGCTAAAATCAATGATGCCCAGGTGGGGAGTGAGGAAAAGAAATGAGCCTGATTCTAGGTCATATACTACTACCTGTGATAGAGAAAAAGACCTTGGAACACCTTTGTCAAGGAGCCACACTCAAAGAGGACTTTAAAGTGGGAAAAATGGAACTGCTAAACCCTCAAGTATAAAGGAAGTTCATTCATTTCAGGCAGAAATGAAAAAAAAATATTATTTTGACAAAAGGAATAGCAGGTGTTCCCTCTTGCGAGGCACCAAGAACATGACCTATTTTGGTGTGAAAAGATTTTGTATCACAGCAAGATAAAAGAAACTGCAGTTGCAACACGGAGCCAAATGAAGCCAGTGAGAGGGCCAAGTTGTGGTTCCTGAGGGAATTTGTGTTCTATGTCAAGAAGCTTCAAATTATTTATGAGTCGACTAAGGAATCTTTGAAAACTTCCAAGCAAATGAATGATCTATTGTAGACATTGCTAGATAATTCTGATTTCAGTGAAGGAAATTAATCAAGGACCTGGAAGAAATATAGAAGGACAATTAGAAAAGAATTTCAGGGAAATGAAAATGATGGTGTGTAGAACTTCCTATGGCACCTGGGATCTTACAATGGTACAGTATTTGAAAAAAATCACATAAATGGTCACAGTATGATTCTAGGAGGTCAGTCACACAATAGCACAAGAAGGAAATAAGATCAGAAGGAGAAATGCAGGATAAAGATTGAAAAATACTGGTCAAGAGGAAGGAAGTCAAGCTGTATTTCTGAAATATTTATAATCAATTTAAGTCTTGATGCTTTACTATCAAAAAGACCCTATAGACAGAGAGGTCAACTGGAAAAATTAACCAGACATTGGATAGGCATCTGGAAGAAGTAAGGCAGCCTCGGGTAAATATGACTAACTTTTGGATCTATAAAGATAATTAAAGGTTTGAATTAAGACATTTGCCTTACATATTCACAAGGCACTTTGTTTGATCCCCCAAACAAAATAAGGTGTCCTGAGCAGTACCAGGCAATAATCTCTGAGCACAGAGCCAAAGATAAGCTCTAATCATTGTCTGATGTGTCCTTAAAAAAAAAAACCAAGACAGACAAATTCTTCACATATTAAGTCTTTAAACTATTCAAAGGAAAATATCTGGAACATCCTTTATGGGTTCGGAAATCAGATATAGCATATAATGGGCAAGGGAATAAGGCAAAGACTGAAAAGAAAACAAATATGAGCAATTAGAAGGTCAGGAACCATCACTTAAAGGATTGCTACAGATAGACTTTCATTGCATTAACTCAAAGTGAGTTTAAGTTATAGATTTCCAAAAAAAATGAGGACAAAATAAAAATGAAATGAAGTGGCTGGCGGTGCCCCTACAGCCAGATGGAACTCTGGCGAATCTAAAGGTTCTGACATCTATCACTACAGATATTTCATTTAATCTCTTGCTTTTCACTCCCTGGGCTCTCTCAGAATCTCACACAGGTAATAAAATGAAGTTCAGGTTTTATGTTCATCCACCTGTTCCTGTGGCTTCAGGACTAAGGTACTAATGGTCTAAGCTGAGGCTAAAAAGTCAACTTAGATACTGCCAGTCATTAATGTGGGTACATCTGTGCATCTGTCTAGAGAGCTGGTCATTAGAAAGACCATGATTTCACTTGTAAATGGAGCAAATTAAATCTGGGCACCGTTCAGGTTTTTATCCCCAGTCCCTTCTCTGCCTTGCAATGCAGTTTATTTCTTACTCCCAGAATACTTATTAGTTATTTTTGAGGTTTGTGTTCTCCTGTGGCTGATGGACAGAGAGGAATGTTAAAGTACCAGACTCAGGTTTTGGCAAGGAAATTGAATCATGATGTAATTTTTTAAAGTGATAAATTAGCACATTCATCGGCTTATTAGAAGAGTCCTACCTCATACAATGCCATTGTACTGGTTTCTGGTATATTTGTTTATGTATATTGTTATCTTGATGAGAAACAAATAATCTTATATTTCAACAAAGCATATCAAATATTAGGAAGTTTAACAGCTTTGGCATCATTTAGATGCTTTGAAAGGTTATAAAAAGCAAATTCTAAAAATTTGATTGAAAGAAATCTGATGTAGTCATTTCAGTTTTTCAAAATATCAGGCCACAAAATAAATCACATACATCATCTGTATTTTTTTTTTTGCTTTTTGGGTCACACCTGGCTCTGCACAGGGGTTACTCCTGGCTCTGCACTCAGGAATTATCCCTGGCGGTGCTCAGGGGACCATATGGGATGCTGGGAATCGAACCCGGGTCGGCCGCATGCAAGGCAAACGCCCTACCCGCTGTGCTATCACTCCAGTCCCCATCATCTGTATTTTTAAACTGTATTTTTTAGTTCTAAAAGATTGAACTCAGAGTCTCACACCTATGAGGCATTGGCAGAGCCTCATAGGTGTGAGACTCTGAGTTCAATCCCTTAGAACTATTCACGACCATGACCTCAAATATGGCTTTTTTTTTTCTTGTCATTTTCTTTGGGGGTCACACCACCCAGCTGTACGCAGGGCTTACTCCTGGTTCTCTGCCCAGGAATAACTGATAGCAATGTTTGTTGGATCATATGTGGTGCTGGGGATTGAACCCGCTTGACCACATGCGAAGGCAGTTCTATATCTGCTATACTATCTCTCAGCCCGCCATGATTTCTTAAATTTGATCTTATTACTTTGTTGAATTATCCTCATTGTATCTCATCAAAGGGTGTTATTCAGGTGTTAGTGGTCAGTCTCACCTGTTCTTATTTTCAAGAAATGTCTCAAAAAGTAAACAAAACATTCTAAAAGATACTTTGTTACTTCTTCTATGACTCAATAGTTTTATTTTTATCACACATCGATGTTTTCCATTGTAGCTATGTGTTCATCATTAACTATTAATTTCCTGTAGTTGTCATGTCCATGAGTATGACTGTACATTCCTAGAGACAACATGGTGTGGATTGGGAAAAAAATGGATATTGGAAATAAGTTGCAACATGGCTATGTATCAGCAACCTTTACATTCAATAAACTGCTTCGTGTTAATTGAGGACATGTAGTTTCCTTGTGAGGAGGTTGCAAAAAATATATGAGGTTTTTTTTATCAAATGTTTAAAAGCATCCTTAGCAAGATATGATAATTATAGTTGGCAATTTGTTTGCATTTGTTGATATTATTATATTTTAGTTCATATGCTAGTTATTCAAACAAATTTCATAGTGATTTATTGTGGTATGCTTGTGCTTATGTGTGGGATGGTAGATTTGG
Source organism: Sorex araneus (assembly GCF_027595985.1). Lineage (NCBI taxonomy): Eukaryota > Metazoa > Chordata > Mammalia > Eulipotyphla > Soricidae > Sorex > Sorex araneus. Next base: position 18,586,930 of record NC_073304.1, on the reverse strand, counting down.
GAGTATCACAGTAAGACAATGACCTCTATCCATGCTGCTAATAACAGTTGATGGTGATGTTCGCTCTGTGCATGACCTTTTCTGCAGCTGATGCTAATACTGGGTAGATACCAGCACTAAGACAGTCTTGTCATCATGTTTACACATCACCAAATACCCTAGTTAACAGGATCAGTAAAGGAGGATGTGTTAATTCCTGCTAATATATTTGAGAAGATATATCTTTGAATCTGCTTACTTTCGTCTGGATTCTCTTTGGCTTTAAGCATGTGGTGAAGGTTAGAAATCTTCGTCTCTATATATCAGGTTCTGTGAAGTTGCACCAACATAAAGTAAAGTGTGAATAGGCCATTACTAACAAAGGGAGCTGTACTAAAACATAAAAGTTATGAGTTTCCAAGACTTAGGCTAACTTTTCAGGCAGAATATAAAATATTTAAGTCATAAATTTTAACAATGGTAACTCACAAGCTATGTTTCTGGGTGACGCTGAACTAGACACTGTAGAAACAGAGTGATTTGGAATCTGTGCTTCTATATAAGAGCTATCCTCATGATAGTATATGGCAATAAAAATAAAATTCCTTGTCAAATTCACAGAACATGACAGAAAAGTTCAAACTGGATTTCTTTGCTTCACTGTAGGGAACATAAGAATCCTATAATAATCCCATTGTTCTATTTATTCTCCATTTATTTTCAAGGTCTCGTGCAAAGTAATCGTTTTCCATTAAGCACTAAGTTGTAGAAATAAGCTGAAATATATGTCTCCCTTCACACATACAATGTTTGCAACTAAGTGTTCTCACCGTGACATGAGCAAAAGGATCTCAAGCGGGTTTGGCAGAAGTTTCCCTGTCTTGCTTCTTGCCCGTCTCCTGTTTTTGACACAGCTTTCTTGAGTAGTGAGATTGTGAATTCATTTTTCATTTGTTTGCTCTGTTCTTAGTTTGCTTCATTTAATAATTTGCTTGTTATACTCAGTCTTTGTGTGTGAAAGGTAATGTGTAGATCAGTGCTTCGCAATACATAACACTGGCATGTCATTTACAGATAATATTAATAGTTTATACCTGAAATAAATAAAATAAATTCAAATAATTAAAACTGTTTCCCTCCTTCCTTCCTTCCTTCCTTCCTTCCTTCCTTCCTTCCTTCCTTCCTTCCTTCCTTCCTTCCTTCCTTCCCTCCTTCCTTCCTTCCCTCCTTCCTCCCTCCCATTTCCTCTTTCTTCCTTGTCGCCCTCCCTCCTTCCCTCCCTCCCTCCCTTCCTTCCTCCCTCCCTCCTTCCTCCATCCCTCCCTCCCTCCCTCTCTCCCTCCCTCCCTTTCTCCCTTCCTTCCTTCCTTCCTTCCTTCCTTCCTTCCTTCCTTCCTTCCTTCCTTCCTTCCTTCCTTCCTTCCTTCCTTCCTTTCTTCCTTCCTTCCTTCCTTCCTTCCCTCCTTCCTCCCTCCCATTTCCTCTTCCTTCCTTCCCTCCCTCTCTCCCTCCCTCCCTCCCTCCCTTCCTTCCTTCTTTCCTTCTTTCCTTCCTTCCCTCCTTCCTCCCTCCCATTTCCTCTTCCTTCCTTCCCTCCCTCCCCCCCTCCCTCCCTTCCTTCCTTCCTTCCTTCCTTCCTTCCTTCCTTCCTTCCTTCCTTCCTTCCTTCCTTCCTTCCTTCCTTCCTTCCATCCTTCCTCCCTCCCATTTCCTCTTCCTTCCTCCCTCCCTCACTTCCTTCCTTCCTTCCTCCCTCCCTCACTTCCTTCCTTCCTTCCTTCCTTCCTTCCTTCCTTCCTTCCTTCCTTCCTTCCTTCCTTCCTTCCTTCCTCCCTTCCCTCTTTTCTTCCTCCCTTCTTTCCTTCCTTCCTTCTTTCCTTCCTTCCTTCTTTCCTTCCTTTTGTTCAGTGTCTTTGGCTTTGAATTTACCCAATTTTTTAAAAATCTCAAGTCTTCCAGTTTAGAAAGTTTTCAAGTCAGGAAACATGGAGGTTATATAATCTTTATAGACCAGAATTACCTGTCATGTGGAAGCGGTTGCATATATTTTCAAGCTATTTTAATTAACCAATTAATACTCATTATAAGAGAGCTAGCAGAAAAATCTGGAAGAAATGTTCAAAAAAATGTATAACATTTAATTTTAAAATACACATTCACTAAAATTGATGAGCATAGAATCAGGAGTAAATCCTGAGCACAGCTGGGTGTAGCCACAAAAGAGAAAAGACAAGAAGAAAAAAGTCATATTTGAGCACATGGTGGTGTATAGTTTAATCTTACATGTATGGATTGAAGTTCTCTCCAGTAGGTCTTGTAGAAAAGATATAATTTTCTACAAGATGAAAATACTCTTTTAGAAAATCCTGTAATGATAATTCATCCAAAGAAAAGTGAACTCTGTTTTTCTTCAAATTAAATGTAATGCAGCACAACCAAATATAGTAATCTACTCAAATGCACACTTACATGCACACAGACACACAATAGACTTTATTCGTACTGACAAGATGCTGTTTGTTCTGACATTTCCAAAGTAATTCTCCTTTTAGTTATGTATTGTACTCCTTTAGTAATTTTGGGTACTGGAGTGATAGCACAGCAGGTAGGGTGTTTGCCTTGCATGCGGCTGACCCAAGTTCGATTCCTCTGTTCCTCTCAGAAAGCCCGACAAGGTACTGAGAGTATACCCCACCAGACACATGGCAGAGCCTGGCAAGCTACCTGTGGCATATTCAATATGCCAAAAACAGTAACAAGTCTCATAGTGGAGACATAACTTGTGCCCGCTCGAGCAAATCGATGAACAACGGGATGACAGTGCTAGTAATTTTGTAAGTTTGATACCCCCCTTCCCTTCCCTTTGAAACTGCTGTTACCTGACTAAGGCTCTCATCATGGGTGAAACACTTGAGCTGTGCTACTCACACACACTTGGCTGCTGTGCCCAGAGGCTGCACAATTTTTCTTGTGTCCCCTCTTGGAGACAATTGTTGTGGTACTCTTTCATGGATATCATGTCTGAAACTATGGTGCTCTACTACCAAACTATTATCAGGAACTCCTTACTTATTCTCCTCTGTCACAACATGTTGAGGGATCTTAAATTGTGTAATATCTATATAATACATGAATTTTTTTTCAATCGGCTATTATATAACATACCACTTGTGACTTGTCACTTGTCACCCTGTTATTCATTGATTTTCTCGAGTAGGCGCGTAACGTTGCCATTCTTCCCTGTAGCGTGCTAGTATAGCCCAATGGCATCTGCTTGCTCCAGGAACACGAAGAGCCTCAAACCGTTTGTTCATGGACTTGACGAAGAAGTCTGACCATCTCGTAGGTAGGCAGCCACGCATTTTTTTTTGACGTCCATATAACATCTTACTAAAGTAAAATTTGGGGGACAATGTAGTCTAACAACAACAACAACAACAACAAAAACATCTCTTAGTCCTTTCCTATTCTGTCTAGATGTAGCAACTAATTTTTGGTACTAAACTGTCAGTCATTATCAACAGTTGAGAATGGCAAGGAAAACATCGCATATCTTTACCCAAGAGGCATCTACTTTTGAAAAATTTAGCTCCTCATGTAGGATAAAATGAACTTCTAATGTAACATACTCTGTTATGTTTGAACCCGGGCACTGAAAAGAGCCCTTGGTACCACTCATGGATTATTCCAGAACACAAAGCCAGGTGTAATACTTGAACATCCCTGTGTGTCTCGCCAAAAACTCTAAAGGAAAATCGCTAACTAAATTTAAGCTTTCGATGTCTTAGATTAGAAATTAACAATATGTATGACAATTATGTTTTTCTAGTCACCTATATAATCAATAGATTTTTAGAGTCTTTGAATTACCATTTCAACTGTAGTTCTATAAACTAGTAATTTTTTGTCTGTTTTTATTTTTTGAATTACTTGGGACTTACTCCTGACTTTGCACTCACTCCCTGCCTGCTAATATGGTATTCCAAGGATTTCACTCAGGTCAGCCATGTGCAAAGCAAGCACCATACCTGCTTAGAGTTTCTGCATCCCCAAACTAGACTTTAATTCTTCTCACTTCTGCATATACCACTGATATGAAAAATTGTGATAATTTACAAAGCACTGAGAAGCTTCATTGTGTCAATTTTTTAATATTTATAAACAGAAACTTTAAACATATCTTTAGTTAGTTATCTAAAAACACAAATAAGATTGACTGTTATTTTTTGCTCATAAATTATTTGTAATGTATTTTTAATATTAAGGTAATGGAATTGAATCAAGGATAAGAATCCAATTTAAACTAACTTATTTTTATTTTGGGATGAAGAATTTTCCACATTGGCTGTTAAGTAAAGATGATGGTTCAGTGAATAATTGAATAAATAGGAGTGACAAGAGAGCCTTAAAAGACAAATTGCCCAGAAAAAAGAGAAAAAACTCTAGGGGAACTTTCAATACTATTTCTAATGCATGTAGTGTTTTTTTTAATTAAGGTAAGTCTAAAATTAAATATTTATCATTGTAAAATGACATATTATAAATTTGTAGACAAAGTTTTGTGCAAACACCTCTGCATATATGGGGTTTGAATTCTCTGAAATATACATATAATTTTTTTAATTGTGTGAGACTATTTTTAAAACTCTAGTATAATTAGCTTAAAAGCAACACATTTAATTAAAAAATCATGTGTCTTAAAAAAACTCTTCTGTTGTTATTCTTGTTAATAAATGTGTTGAAATTCCTTACTATGTCTGTCTAAATTAACAAACAAAATACTTTCTTAACCTTGGTGAATTATCACTGGTATATTTGTGAGTATGTAAAAGAAATTAATAAACAAACAAATGAAATTGTCTATGAATTTTTAATCTGTGTCACCTCTAATTCCATAGTAGTCATTTTATATTATTAATATACACATTTTCTGATTCTTTTGAGTGCCAACTTACATCTTCTTAAATAATCCATGAGTTTGTCAGTGATTCAAACAAATGATTTCTAAATAAATATCCTTTGTGACTAGTATGCACTTGTTACCACGAGTGGGCATTGCAGTGAAAAGTCATATTACTCAGATTGGAAATTATTTTGCGGAAAAAGGTAAGTAAAACGTTGTCTTCCACTTTGAAATAGATTAAGTTTCTGAACAAATACATATTGCTCAAACATTGGCTTTTCCTTCCTTTCTAAATGATGTTTATTCCTTTTGCTATTATACAGATTTGATTTGCCTTTTTAATAATCAGATCTGCAAATTTCCACTTAGCATCAAATCCAAACAATTCAATCTGAAGGTGATTGACATGCCTACTTGCACATCAGCATCTACTAAACCAGATGTTTTACTTCTTCCTCTGCCAAGACTGAGCATCTTTTTATGATCAGTTGTCAAGTCTGTCAATCCAGGCATCACCAATGTTTACATGGGCAGGCATAAGTCATCTACTTGCAGTCATGCTATACCATCTATCTAGATTATTACCAGTCTCCAATTTGAGTGTTTTCAAGATGAACAGAGTTTTCTCTACAAAATGTTTGCTAAAGTTAAAAAGTGGCCCTGACCCTGAACAATATGAGATTCTAATTGCAATCAAAAATGGAACTTTTGTTTATGTGAGGGAGTAACTAGGTACAAGACTGCTAGTGACTGTGAAATTTTACATAGTTTTCTCTGAAATTTCAAAAATAAGTTTCCTCAAATGCAGTTTTCTTCTTTGACAGAGTAGAGAGAAAAGAGTGGGAAAATTGATTAACAGCTGCATTACTAGTAGTCTATTTACGTTTACTATCTATTTCCATTTTTCTTCCCAACATAAAACAATATATTGCTTAATGAATGCAGCACCGTTGGGAAGGACAAGGAAAGAGAGGCTGCTAAAATCTCAGGGCTAGGATGAACAGAGACGTTACTGGAGCCTGCTTGAGCAAATCAACTAACAATGGGATGACAGTGATACAGTGATACAGTGAATGAATGCAGAAGTATATCATTTTAACATAAAATAGAATCATTGTGATAACACTAATAAAAACTGTATTTTTGACTTTTATTCATTTTGTATTTATTTCTACTGATTAAAATACTTTGATTTGCAATACTGCTATTGGTGGTTTCCTGTGTATATTCATTCCAATACACTCATCCCCACTGTACCTACCTCTGTTACTTAGCCTCAAGAACAGCCAACGGCTCTCCCTCTCTCTGCCCGGGGTGGGGTGGTCTCAGGTCGCTCCTCCAGCTGGGGCGGCCCATACCATGGGACAGGCAGAGGAGGACACGAGAGTTGCCGTTTATTCCATTCTCCCCACGCGCCTGTTCCAATTTCTCTGAGCCTCCCATTTTAGTCTCACACAGCCCCTCATTCCCGTCTTCTCCTGTCTCTCCCTCTCATCTCTCCATGCTCCATCTTGCTGCCCTCCTCTCTCTCTCTCTCTCCTCTCTGCCAACTGTCTCGTCTCTCTTCAACTCCCAGCACTCTGCACTGACACTACACCAAGTCCGGTAGCAAAATCAACATAAGGAAGCCCTTCCTGACTGCCCCTCAGGCTCAATGGCACACCTCTCCAGGGCAGAAGAGGGTGTTCCTCTTCTCCTTACTTCAATAACTTAATTAACAACTTAATTCTACTTTTTAATATTAGTTATGTTTGTATGAACACAGAAAGGGATACATTGAGGCTTCTGGGGCAGCTCTCCTGGGAGCATCTTGCACAGACTCAGGATACAGTAGTCAAGCCAGATTCATCTTTCCTAACCCTAGCAGGGTCCGAATCCAGTTATTACTTTTTGGATCATGACAGAATTTGTCCTTGATCATGCTCTTAACTTATAGTTAAGCATTATGGCACTTTGGCCAGGCCCATTTTGATGCCAGTGTAGCACATAGCTCACCGCTTGCCCTGGGTCCATCCAGTCCCTCATCAAGACCCTGCTTTGGGGGTGCTAGGAAGTTAGGACAACTGAGGCTTAAGTGGAGTGAACAGATGCCCAGGAGGGAAGTATCATTGAGAGTCAATTAACTCCCAAGTTACAAAAGCAAAGGACATTGCAATGAATTAATTCAATTGTGTGAATCAGTCCTCCCACCTGTTTCATTTGGGTCTTTTGTTACTAACTTACTGTGTATCTTTATATCTCAGGAATGAATGAAATCATTCAGCTTCTATCCCTTTCTTTCCAACAGATTTCACTTAGCATGATTCCCAACTTTAAAACTAACTGAAAGCAGACTAGTCTTGTAAGGATGCTGGCAAATAATGAAGGGAGATAGTTATTTCCTTTTGATGACATTTTCATGGATAAAAAGTTTTACCAAGGTACCATTCATAGAAAACTAGCATGAACTCGATTATGAAGAAAAATAAAATAACATTGAATAGCTCATTATTTTTAAACTTAAAAGGAATCATTAGAGCCTCTTCTATTTCAACAGTATATTTTATTTTGCTACAGTTTTAAACAATTATTTGTGGATTGTATGCCAAAGATACATATAAAATTTTGTGTGAAAACAATTTTGGGAGTACAAGGATAAAAATTGATGCTTTTAGGAGAATGCTAAATGACAACTTAATTACTAGAGTATATATATCCCTTGGAAATTTTGCATGAATTTACCCTTTCAAGAATACTAAATGCAAAAATGAGTTGCAATATATATGCTACTTTATTGTTAATATTTGCACTTTTCAGCTCTCACCTAGAATCTGTGGGGACAGAAAACATCTGTCATTCTTTTTCATTCTGACTAATGTAAGATATCCAAGATTTGATAGTTTCTACAATATATAAAAAGATCAGAAAATTACTATTCTAGCAATGTTTCTTTGAGTGACATAATCTGGGGCAGGATGAACAAGTCTGATCAAAAATGGTAGTTCCTCTTTGCATTGTCCAATTACAGTAGCAGAGTATAAAACAATAACCATGGAAGGTTTGTGATAATAACTTTAGGATCTATATCTTTTAAATAATTGTTGTCTCACAAAATGTCTATATTTTCTCTTGTGTTCATGGTAGAAAATTCCTTTGATTAGAATTAAGTATTAAGTCACGAGAGAAATTTAACAAAAGAAACATCAACCTAGTATCTTTTGTTGAATTATGTAAACATTTAAAATCTATAGTGTTAGTGTTCTCATATGATATTACTCGTATGCATTCATTAATGTGAAACATAGCTAATAATATTTCATGGATGCATAGGTAAACTGATTTTCAGTGCAATAATGAACAAACTATGTCCAGATAAGAATAGACTCTTAATTCCCACCAACAGTGAAGGAGAGTCAGTCCCTTTCTCACCACATCCACTCCAACTTTTGTTACTTTTGTTTTTTTGGATGTAGGCCCAGTCTCTGGTGTAAGATGATATCTCATTGTTGTTTTGATCTGCATCTCCTTGATAATTAGTGATGTCGAGCATTTTCTCACGTGTCTCTCAGCTATTCAGCCCTTTTGGAAAACAATATGGATGATTCTCAAAAAATTAGAAATTGAGCTTCCATTTAACCCAGCAATACCACTCCTGGGAATATATCTTGGAGAGGCAAAAAGGTATAGTAGAAATGACATCTGCATTTGTATGTTTATTGCAGCACTGTTCACAATAGCCAGAATTTGGGAAAAAAAACGGAATGCCCAAAAAAGATGACTGGTTAAAGAAGCTTTGGTACATCTACACAATGGAAAACTATGCAGCTGTTAGAAAAGATGAAATCATGAAATTTGCATATGAGTGGACAAAACATGGAAAGTATCATGTTGAGTGAAATGAATCAGAAAGAAAGAAACAGACATGGGAAGATTGCACTCATATGTGGAATATAAAGTAGCAGAGAGATACGAGCTTGCAATGATGCAATTTCTGGCAGAAATTTCTCTGGACTTAGTTACTAAAATACTAAAATACAGAAATCGGAAACCTCGCAGTCTTGCGGCGCTTATGTCTTTTTATTCTCAGCAATGGAAAACAAATTATCAAATGCTTTCTTTTCAGCAGGTTTGACTTTGGGGGGGGACTCTAAACAATAATCATGATTTTTTTGTTGAAATACTGAATGTAATCAAAGTAAAGAGAACGTAAAGTGAAATTTATCAACTACACAGTCGGGGTGGGGGTGAGGGGGTGGTATACTGTGATTCTTGGTGGTGGAATCTGTACACTGGTGAAGGGATGGATGTTTGACCATTGTATAACTGAGACTTAAGCCTGAAAGCTTTGTAACATTCCACATGACGATTCAATAAAAAAATTAAACAAAAAAAAAGAATCGGGGGCAGGTTCGAGAAAAAAAAAAAACAGAATCGACTCTTCAGGGAATATTTAGAGTTTCTTTTGTACCTTTACTTTTAACAGAGGTAACATTTCCCAGTGAAAGATTTTCACAAAGAAATCACTTCCATAACAGCAACGCTAATAAAATACCCTTTTATTTCATGGGATAGCTCTCCATCTGAAGCAAGAAGTGTTATTTACTGGGATTTTCTTCTATAGGACCTTGTACTGTCAGGATAAAGACGTTCACGGAACACCTGGGAGATTAAAGTCAGTGATGCCTGGATTATGAAAGACAATCAACTTCTTCAGAAAACCATGTGACTGAAAAGTTGGTGGTGACTGACCCTTACTAGACCTAACCCTGAAGCCATTGACTATATAGATAAGACATTCTGCCCCGATATTTTCTGAACGTTGTTTGCTGAACTTCAGAGACCATTTCACTGTTCCTTTACCTTCTCTGCAATGACTTCTCAAACCTGCCATTTGTTGTAATAGAATGAGAAGTCCAAGAAGTAAAGGAGACAAAGAACTAAGTTGGAAGGTACAGTATATACCTCTAGAAAAAAAAAGTTAACAAGATACTCTTCTTCATTAGGGCCCATTCTTTTTAAATTTTTTATCTTTTTTTGCCTCTGACAAGTTCAAAGAGATGTTTAAAATTATAGGCGATCTTAGCCAGGAGTCTGAGTCTTTTCCTATTAATTCCTAACAGGAAATCTCTAATAACATGGCATCATTTACATCCATTCCTCATTCGAACACTCATTAGTATTTGTATTCCAATTAATTTCAGAAATAATTGAAACACTTAGTCTCAATATTTAAAAATCAAGTTAAAATTTTTTTGAAAAATGCAAAGCTAAAGGGGCCAGAGTGATAGCACAGCAGGAAGGGCGTTTGCCTTGCACACGGTTGACCTGGGTTCAATCCCTGGCATCTCATATGGTCCCCCAAGCACCACCCGGAGTAATTCCTGAGTAAAGAGCCAGGAGTAATCCCTGAGCAATGCTGGGTGTGACCCAAGAAGCAAAACAAAAGAAAAAAATGTAAAGCTAAAGTAAAAAATTGATGAGAAAATTGGCAGTAAAAGAAAGGATTGATAAAAGCACATTTAAGTAAAATTAATGAGAGAATAATACTAGTTTTTGGTTTTGTTTTTTGTGTCACATCCACCCAGTATGCTCAGGGTTATTTCTGGCTCTGCACTCAGAAATTACTCTTGTTGGTGCTTGGGGGACAATGTGGGGTGCTGCAAATAGAAATCATGTCAGCCCATTTCTCTGGACTTAGTTACTAAAATACTAAAATATAGAAATCCAAAACTATGCTGCTGTTAGTGTGACCTCCTGATCTCATATCTCTTCATTCTCAGCAATGGAAAACAAATTACCAAATGCTTTCTTTTCAGCAGATCGACTTTATTATTTTTTTTTTGCTTTTTGGGTCACACCCAGGGATGCTCAGGGGTTACTCCTGGCTTTGCACTCAGGAATTACTCCTGGCGATGCTTGGGGGGCCATATGGGATGCCGGGGATCGAACCCGGGTCGGCCGCGTGCAAGGCAAATGCCCTACCCGCTGTGCTATCGCATCGACTTTAGGGGGGAGAAACTTCAAATCAATAATAGTGAAATTTTTTGTTTAAATATTAAATGCAATCAAAGTAAAGTGCAATTAAAGTGAAATTTACCAGTTACACATGTGGGGTGGGGGGCTGGGGAGGTGGGGGGAAGGGGGGGAGGTATATCGTGATTCTTGGTGGTAGAATATGTGCACTGATTAAGGGATGAGTGTTTGAGCATTGTATAACTGAGACTTAAACCTGAAAGCTTTGTAACTTTCCACATGGTGAATCAATAAAAGAATAAAAATAAATTCATGTCAGCCACCTTTAAGGCAAGTGTCGTACCCACTGTACTATCATCTAGGAACAATAATAATAGTTGTGATGTTAGACTAAGTACAGTTGACATCATAAAGTATTAAAAATGACCATATGAGCATTTTTACTCTTCAAGACATGATTGTAAACAATGATTCAAGCTCTAAAACTATTCTGCACCAAATGAAAGAACACAAAGCTTTATAAAATAGAAACCATAAACTACGAGAGATGCTAGGAGACATGATTAGATATATGAATAATGGAGGACTTTGACAATATTCTCAGTCGACACAAGTCAGGTATAAAGAGGTCATATAAATAAAGTAACGAATATATGGAAAAGTTTAATGCCAGCAATTCATGTAGAAAGGTCAAAGACTTATATATTATATAGAAAAATATTTGTATGTTATGATCAAATAGTTAATCTTATACTTTAGTTTGTCTTCAAATTTACATCAATATATTGTATACACAAGCAAAACACTTTGCATTTTTTCTTAGTTAATTTTGTTTCAAACAGCAAAATTTTATCTTTTTTTACTTTTTGGTTGAGTTTGCTTTTGTTTCTTTTTATATTTTGGGCCACACCTGGCAGTGCTCAGGGCATACACCTGGTTCTGAGCTCAAGGATCACTCCTGGTGGACTTGCAGGAAACATACGGCTTGTCAAAGATCAAACCCTGCTCAACTACATGCGTAGCAAGCACTCGGTCTCTATTCTACCTCTCTGGCTCCAAATTTCATCTTTTAAAAAATTTTTAACTGTATGTGTTAACTCTATTGCTTGTTTGTTCTGGACACTCACCTGGCAGTGTCTGGGGCTCCTTACTTTGCATGAGTAGTTCTGGGTGTAACTTAGCAGAACAGGCACTGCCTTAGAGAGAACCCAAACCTCCAGCATGTAAAATGTATTCTCTAGACTTTTGAACTTTCAGCCTCGTCTTTACCACATCTTCATGTCTAATCATTGGCGAAAGAGCACTTCAGATGCTTTTCTATTTTAAAATTAACTCTGTAATAAAAATTGGGGTGGACATAAAATATTTTGTATAAATGTGTTTGTACTTTTTGCATGGACACCCCTATTGGAGTTGCTGAATAATACAATAGCTCTCTTTTTGTTTCTTTAGGAAACTCTTATTATTTTCCATGTTTGCAACAGTTTATATTTCCACTATCAATGCATAAAAGTTTGCTTTCTTCACACCTTCCTCATTGCTTGTTGTTGTGTTTGTGTTGCTTTTGTTGTGTTCCTCTCTCACCCGTGTAAAGGGTTATTTCACTGTGGTCTTCATTTGCTTGTTAGTCAGTGATGATGAGCATTTTATCACATGCCTATCTGTCTTCTTTATGTCCTCTTCAGAGTTGTTCTTCAAAAAACTCTCCCATTTTTGGATTGAATTATTTTCTTTTATTTATTAAGTTGTAGGAGTACTGAATTTCACTGATCTTGAGGCTGAAAACTCTGGGACCCCCTAAGGAGGGATTTGGGGCTTAGAAATATCCCAGTTCTACAGATTCTAGAGTTTCAGGAGCATGAGACTGCATGTTGATTGTATGACACTTCCAGACTCCATAATACTCACAATTTAGTAGGAGAACAGCATTAGATCTGAAGTCAACTAGGCTCAATAAACAAAAACAGTAACACAGAAGGGTCAACCTACCGACAATGACTTTAATAACCCCATTGTGAGATAAAAACATTTTTCACAGATTCTTTTACTTGATTTTTTATTGATAATCACATTAGCTACTTTGTTTGAGCAAGGAATATAAAAGAAATTATTTTGTGCTGGCTAAGGGCATGGGAAGGCTTGGGGGATGGGTAGGAATCTGAATAAAATGTTGGACAGAAGGTCACACTGGTGGAGGAATTGGTGTTGAAACATTGAATGCTTTGGAGACTGTATTGTGAACAACTTTTTAAACTAAGGTATTTAATTTTTTTAAGTGTAAAAATAAATCGTAAAGTTCTATATATTACTTTGGTATTAACTCCTTATCAGATGTCTGATGTGAAAATACTATCCAATTCAGTAGACTGACCTTTTCTTCTGCTTAGACTTCTTTTTGCCATAAACCTATTTTTTTAATTTAGTGTAATTCTAGTTGCTTATCTTTATTTTCATTTCCCTTGCTGCTGGTCAAGATCAAAATGTTATTTGTATGTTAAGGTTATAACATTTTCCCCTGTGTTATTTATTACATACTTTATAGTTTTATGTCTTACAGTGATGTCTTTAATTCATACCGAATATATTTTTGTATATGTATTTGTGCAATAGTTTGTTTTCTTATTTATGCATATAACTGTCCTTTTATTCAGGGTTAAATTTATCAAAGACAATATATTTGGGGGTCTTCAATATAAACACTGTACTCCTACAAAAAAGGGGGAAAAAAGAAAAAGAAACAAGGCTAGCATCCAAATATCCATGAAAATAAAACAACCATGTGGGAAGTCATCCCTGTATCAAAACCCAAATGTCAGGACAATCTTCTCCTCAAAATAGTTTTGGTCTTTGAGAATGATGAAGGCAAACAAATGCATTCATCCAGGTTTTCTCATTGTTTCACTGTCTTACTTGTAAACAATAAAGAAGGATTTCTTAAGAGAAAAGTGTTTCTTATACTAATTGTTTAACATGTCTCAGTGAAATATACTTGTCACATTATTTTTCTGATGATAATTACAACTAAAAGATATGTCCCAAAGGAAGCAAAAAAAACAGAAAAGGGAACATTTCAACTCCTTGTGGAATTTCATCATTTCAACAGAATGATGAAATGTATGTATCCATGAGCACGGCAGTGTTTTGTGTGTTGGTCTACTTGATCATATTGATAGAAATAAATAAGAAACATGTCTTCACAAATTCACAGTTCATTACTAAACATTTTAGTCAAACCAGATTCAGGGATGTAGTTCATTGTTGGAGCAATTGCCTAGGTCTTGTGTGTGGTCCTGGGTTCAATCATTGATACTGCACCAAAATTAATATTGATATATCTTCTAAGTCAAATATGTTTTTGAGTTGTTAGCAACTCAGCAGCAAAGTCCTCTCTCCACATCATAGGACACCAAAATAAGTAAGGGGTAAATGAATGTCCAGGCGATTGGACATGTCAAAATTCATGATAATTATAAATTATAAATATTCACAGACAATAAGTCATCAATCACAGAAAACATTTTATAATATTTCCAACTATGTTTTTTATAATTCTACCTTAGATAATTTTATCCCAATTTTATCTCTGAAAGTTAGTCCTTCTAAACCACTTTTTTTATCTATTTCGCTTTTTTCCCAAATTATTGTGTTTTCTGTTGTTATCGTTGCATATGGTTAGTTTGTGAGTTTTGTGCTTTTGGTATCCCAAAATGGAGTGAAAAGTGCAATATTAAATTCAAGATGTCATCAAAGACTTCATTTGAAAATGAGCTCACTAGCAATAAAGCCCTTTCTTTTTATTTTTCCTACCAACATGGTTTACTTTGATCCCTAGTGCAGTTAAAATGAGCACCTGATTGCCAATAAGGAGAACCAACACGAACATTCACCACTATTTAAATAATATTGGAATGAAGAAAAAGAAAAGAAAGAGGATTTGAAGCAAAATGACCCTATAGTCAGCCAATCTCTGTACAAGCTAATGCTAAACTCTTTCACACCTGTCAGCTTATATGTTGTATAATCAACCCAGAGAATTAAAGAGTGCTGAGAACGCATGCAAAGAACGTTTTATTCTAGAGTTTTCCTCATGCTTGTGGCAACTTTTAGCCAGAGTTATTTATGGAGTCGAACATGGCTACTTCATCAACTCTCCTTTCTAGTAGGTTTGTAATGGAGATGCCATCATAACTATTATTCAATAATTTTAAGGTTTTGTCCCAGTGTTGGAGTGATAGCACAGTGGGTAGGTGTTTGCCTTGCACTCGGCCAACCTGTGTTCGATTCCTCTGTCCCTCTCGAAGAGCCTGGCAAGCTACCAAGAGTATCCCAACTGCACGGCAGAGCCTGGCAAGCTACCAAGAGTATCCCAACTGCACGGCAGAGCCTGGCAAGCTACCCATGGTGTATTGGATATGCCAAACACAGTAACAAGAAGTCTCACAATGGAGATGTTACTGGTGCCCACTTGAACAAATCGATGAACAATGGGACGACAGTGCTACAGTTCAGATCATTACAGTCTTAGTGTGAAAATAATTTTCAATGTACTTAGCCATATCTCCATGCCAGAGTGAGACCTGAATTGCATAAGACATGATTTTAGAAGATTAAAATTGCAATGTACAAACAATATTGCTTAATAAATGAGGATGACTTCACCAAAAGAGGGAAATTCAATGTAAATGAATCAATAAAGCAGACATATTTCATATGAATGCTATTAGCAATACTTATAATATGGATGATTGGTGCATTATTTGGATGCCATTCGAAGCTTATCATCTTCCTCCTGCATGTCATTTTATGAAATTCATTTGTTTCTATTACTGTCAGGAATAAAGCTGTTGTAAATGAAGAATTCTTAAAGGATCAAAGTCGATTTTAATGATTCTTCAATTTAAATCCAAGGACAATTGCATTTGATTTCTTTCAGTTGTTCTATCCTGAACATCTCTAGATGCAGAATTCTTGGATGACATCTTCAGAAAGTCATCTCAAGAAATTTGGATTAAGAGAATCAAAATTTATGATGAAATACAAATAAGACTGAAATAATATATATGATATTAATTGTATATATATATCACATATATATGAAATGTTTTGTTCTAGATTTTTTCTCAGATACATTAAATAAATGTAGTTTTCGTATGTATATATGTACTGTAGCACTGTCACTGTCATCCCGTTGTTCATCATTTGCTTGAGTGGGCACCAGTAACATCTCCATTGTGAGACTTATTGTTACTGGTTTTGGTGTATCGAATATGCCACGGGTAGCTTGACAGGCATCCCGTGCTTGTGGGCGGGATACTCTCAGTACTTGCCAGGCTCTCTGAGAGGTACGGAGGAATGGAACCCAACTCTGCCGCGTGCAAGGAAAATGCCCTACCCGCTATGTATGGCCAAGTGGTCTAAGATGCTGGATTAAGGCTCCAGTCTCTTCAGGATCATGGGTTTGAATCCCATCTATGCCAAAACATAAAAGATTTCTGTATATATGAATTTTCATATATATTTATATATATATATTTATCTGAAGGCTGTCTTAGTTTTCTTTGAAAGTATAGTCCTGACTAGCTGTTGGTATAAGAAAAATCAATGGGTCCAATCCTATATATTACACTTACAACTGTATTTCACTTAAACATTTACATATGCGCATCAGTATAACTAAACACAAGAACATCATATTTAATAAGTTTTAAAATATGAAAAAAGTGCACCATAATTAAAAACATAAATATTAAATCAATTTTTAAAAAAAGTCTATTCCTTCTTTTCAACAAAATTATGTCCCAAGTCAGTCTTCTAACTATTTTCCTTATAACCTCACCACTTCTCATTGTCCTCAGAATAAACTACAACTAACTTAAAAATTTTTTCTAAGGCCTTACCTAAAAACATGCATTATTCTGACTCACTTAGCTTGTGCAAAGGCTCTCCTGTTTTACTTCTATGCATCTCAAGAGGACTGCGTTTTATACTTCCTGTTTTCCATGTTTGCAATCCTCATCACCTCTTCATTCCTGTCTCCAACCTCTAATCCTTTATTCCTTGGACAGTTTTTTTTTTTTCCCATATATTACAATGAAACTCAAACGTCACCTTTTTGTTTTTTTGCTTTTGGGGTCACACCCAGTGATGCATAGGGCTTACTCCTGGCTCTGGACTCAGGAATCACCCCTGGCAGTGCTCAGGGGAACATATGGGATGTTGGGAATCAAACCTGGTCCGCTGCGTGCAAGGCAAATGCCCTGCCAGCTGTGCTTTCACTCCAGACCCAAATGTCATTTCTTAAAGTGATCTTCTTGACAGATCTCACTTCATTTCTATAACAAATTAGTCATTAGCTGATTCATTCCCCATACTTGCTTTTTTGTGCTTTTTTTCCTCACTTTGTGGAAGGAAGGAAAAAATATATTTAAAATATTTAAAATGGTTTCTATCACAAAGTAGACTTTCAGTAAATATTTTTAACGTTCAAGATTCTGAGGACTAAATATAAACACAGTACTGGTTTGGGGCCTTAATAGAGTTTATGCACTCCAATAAAAAATAAAATTACAATTTATAAACATATTGAAAGAAAGGTGTAATTGTATGTTATTCATAACACCATTCATTCTTTCCATCTGAAAAGATGTTTTTATATGTGTTATCACAGTACTAGTGCATTGTTAAATAAGTAAGCTTTTCCATATGTCAAATGAAGTGAAAATATGTAGTTGATATATATTGCAAAGAATAAAATTTGCTTTGTTTTTTAAAAAAAGTATATTAGGTTTACAATGTAACATTACTGTTAGCAATTCTGCCATTATTCCATTATTCGTTGCTTCCACTTGATTCATAATTAAGCAGTACTCATTTTGTTCAAACTTTTTTACTTTGTACTCTGTTAAAGATAGACTCATGCATTTTATTCCACTACAATATTTAAATCATAAAATAATTAATTCTATCACCCTGCTGTTAGTTTCCTGAGAATTAATTTTTATTTTTAGAGTCTAGGACACTTGGAATAGAAATAGAGATAATACTCTGCCACCTGGGCAACATATGCAGTCTCTACTGAAAGTTAATTTTCAGAGTAAGTTTTAAAATGATTATTTTGAAAGAACCAAAGAGTTCACAAATAGTACTAGTAAAAATATTACTACATTTTAGTCATGAACTTCAGAAGTTTATGGCTAAAATTTTAGTTAATATAAAATCCAGGTAGTAGAAAAATCACTCTTAAACTAAATGTTTTGATTTTAAAATATAACAGCTTTTATATTTATTTATATATTCTCATCTTTAGGTATGAGACTTCAGTAGCTTAAAAATATGCTGGAGCTGATTTTATACCGTTTTCCTCTATAATTTAAAAATATTTGTTCATGTTATATCTTTTCTTTCTTATTTGTTCCTATTTCATTTGCAGCTTCTAAATCTTATTTGAATATCCCATTACATAAATGTGATAAGCATTTCTTGAGTATTCCAAGGAATTCTAAGTTTTATTTAGTTCTCATAGGTCCAGGTGCATTTTCTATAGTGTTACTGTCTGAGTCTGTCTTGTATATTTGTCAGCAATAACAAATTTTATGACATTGAAGATCAGATGGTGGGTTTTTTATTTTATTTTAAAAAATCCATACTTCTGTTGCACTTGACAAAAATCTGAGGTATTGAGAGATCCTACAATCCTTCTAAAATGAATGTCTTTATTGCCATCCTTTTAAGAATAACTCAATATATGTGAGCTTTAGAGAATCACCTGAAAGTCATTTTTTGGACAATAGTTAATATATTAAAAACAGCAATTTTGTTTTTCAAAGTTGGGCCTGGAGAGATAGTCCAGTGAGTAAGGTGTTGAAATTGCCTGTAGCCCACTCACTGTCGATCCCCACCGTCACATATAGTTCCCCGAAACCCGCAGAAGTGATTCCTGAGTGCAGAGCCTGAGCTATCTGTAAACACTACTGGGTGTGACCTCCAAACCAAAACAAAACAAAATTTTTTAAAAAATGTATTTTAATGTAGACTAAAGCTACAACTCTTGATGCAGTTCTAGAATTGAAATTTATGTAGATAGGAAGATTCCAATATTAAAATCTATTTTAAAAAATCAATGTTTACATTTTACATGAAAATTGTTATAACTGATCACAAGGTTGTTAATTTATTAAGCTGTTTGTTACTAGCCGAACCGTCTGTGTTTGCGTTTGCTGAATTTAGTTGGTTTCTATGTAATTTTTATTATGTTTTTTTTATCTTTTTGGGTCACACCTGGCAATGTATAGGGGTTACTCCTGGCTCAGCACTCAGAAATTACTCCTGGTGGTGCTCAAGCAGGCCATATGGGATGCTGGGAATCGAACTTGGGTTGGCTGCGTGCAAGGCAAACACCCTACCCGATGTGTCATTGCTCCAACAATATGTAATTTTTCATCTAATTTTCATCTATGTAATTTTTTCATCAATGCAATTTTTTCACTTAATTTGGTGTTCTCCGACTGGAATTTCAGTATTGGGGAATTAGGAGGTATTGCACCGCCAGGACCACAGACATCAGATCAGGGTCTACAAGTCTGGGCCAATCAGTTAACATTGGCAGCGACTGTGGGAGATTGTGTAGCTGCCTGGGCTTCTGGAAATACTTGGGGTTGTGGGGAAGTTGCCCACTCCAACTCCAAGAAACACCAGAGTTCTTAGACTAGGAATCCGTTTCCTGAATTTTTCTTAGTTTGGCATCTCTGGCAGAGAGTGTCATGCAGAGATGGAGTGGAGCCCTTGGCATGGCTTTAACGGTAGGTTGTGGGTGCAGCTACCAGAGCTTCAGCTGGGCAGGGACTCAGCCTTCGCTTTTCCAAAGTTTTCAGCTTTGGGAGCAAGTATTTCTGCGTGAATTTTATCTGCTTGGCATCATCCCCTAGTTGATTTAGTTGAGGATCTATAGAGCAGGGCCAGGTTAGTCAACATGATGGCAGCTGTGGGAGGTCAAAAATAACCAAGATTTAAACAATAAGATACTAGCAAGAACATTGAGCATTTTAGTTGACCTAATATTATAACATTATTTATGTGATATCTTCGTCAAGAAATGTAATGAATGTCATAGAAAAGAAAAAGCACTCTGATGCTGGTGTTTTCTGTTTGGCAATTGATTTAGTTGATACCTTTTAAGTTGTTTTTTAATTGATTCACGATGAATCACAAAGTTACAAATATATTTCACTGATTTTTAGGCATTCTATTAATGTGAGGGTTTGTCCTTAGTTCAGTACCATGACTTTTTAATTACTACTGCTTTATAGGGCTGGAGTGATAGCATAGTGTGTAGAGCATTTGCCTTGCATGAGGCCGACCCAGGTTTGATTCCTGCATCCCTCTCGGAGAGCCCTGCAAGCTACCGAGAGTATTCCACCTGCATAGCAGAGCCTGGCAAGCTCCCCGTGGTGTATTCATTATGTATAACAGCAACAGTCTCAGACTGGAGACATTACTGGTGCTCACTCAAGCAAACCGATAAACAATGGGACAACAGTGTTACAGTGCTACTTTTTTGTAGTACAGTTTGAAGTTGAGGAAAGCGATGCCTCTCGTCTTTCTTTTCCTAAGGAATGCTTTAGCTCTTCAGGGAGTTTATTGTTCCATTTAAATTCCAGGAGCTTTTTAAAAAATCTATTTCTTGGAAAAATATCATGGTACTCTAAGACTTCATTGAATCTATATAATGCTTTGGGGAGTAATATCATTTTTAAACACTGAATTGATTATGTAATTTTATTTCTGAAATGGATTGATAAGAAATGACACAAATTACTTTTATTGTAGTAATAAAGTTAAAATATAATGTCCTTATCCAGAGTAATTAGTGGAAACAATATATCATATCTAGTCTAGGCAGCACAATAGACATTGATGTTTTCCATTTTTTTCATTTACCATGTCCTTGGTTACTCATTTAATATATCTCCCAGATTTTTTTAGTGTTTTTTCCAATTATTCTTCATGCCCTTAGGTAACATATGCATAACTTCAATACAGACATTTGAAAATACTCAATACTCTGGAATAGCAAATAATATATTTATAGTTCAGGTGCTTGTTGTTAAAGAAACTAAGTTTTTAAAAAAAGTTTTCAGTTTTATCACTTGCATTTCTGAATTTTTATGTATAGATAGAAAAATCTTTGCTTTGTCCAGGAGATGTTTTCCAGTGAAATACAATAATATTGGTTTTGTAACTATAATAAAATGTCCTCCCATTCTATCACACATAATCACTGCTATGGCATAAAAGAATAAATACCCATGGGTAAATAATTTGAAAATATGATATTTGTTGAGCTTATGCAATTGAATAAAGTTTTATAAAATATAAACAGTTGGTTACTAGAAAATATCCTGTAGAGTTTGCAAGTCAAGAGATAAGAACCTTTGGGAATAAAATTAGAATAATTTGAAATATCACACACTAGTTTGATAAAAATGAAAAATTTTGTTTTACAGACAAGTTTTCAGTTTGATACAAAATCTAATGTGCATCTTATTACAGAATCAGGGTTGCTAATTTATTTTTTAACAGATTAGGTAACTAAGATACATATTAAAAGCAAGACTTCTAGTCACAGGCAGTAAGTGGCAGATTTTGGTATCCTTCTAGATCAACAGCATACTGCTAGTACAAACTCTACATATAAAAGTATATGTAAAAAGCTGAACAGGAACAAAAACAATAAATAACACCTTAGGTTCCAGTCGCAATGAACAATTTAGTAAATCCTCAAAGACTTAACAATTTCATGGTGAATTATAACAATTTTCACAAATTTTCTCTCGCTGAAATATTTTCAAAAATCCCTTTAGCCATTTGATTGTAACAAGCAATATAAAACACATTGTGTGTCTGGTAAGGGAACTGGCTTGGGGAATGTCGGAGAAAATAGGGACAATGATGGAGGGAGGGTCACGCAGGGGGTAGGATTGGTGCTGAAATCTCAAAAGTCCTGAGTATTATCACCACAAGTAAAGTGAGAATCAAGTTGCCGCCTGTAAAACGAAGCAAAAAAAAAAATCCCAAAAGCCAAACAAACCAAAGGAAACATAGTTAACTAAGGAATTAAAACTATCATTGTTGAGGCCAGAGCGATAATATGGCAGGGAGGGCACTGACCTTACACAGGGCTAACCCGAATTCAATTCTCAGCATCCCATGTGGTCCCCTGAGCACCACCAATAGAGATTCCTGAGTGCAGAGCCAGGGAGAACCCCTGAGCACCGCCAGGTGTGACCCCCAAACAAACAAAAAAGAAAAAAAAAACTATTGTTGTTTATGTAAATAGTGTATGCATTTTTCTGACCATGTAAGATGTATGTTAGTACAGAGACAAAATATATGTGCTTACGTATATATATGCATACAAATTTGTATATAAAATAATTATATATTTGTATGTATTGATTATATAATGATTATATAATGATTTCATGCATACCCGTTCATCTACCCTTAATAAATATATACGCATTGATCAAAGTATAAAATAATCTCGAAAATTACAGGGCGACCTTTGACAAATCTTCTAAGTTAAATTTCTCTCCTTATATGGACCACCATTTATTTTTTAATATTTTAAAATTTTGTTTCATATCACTATTTTTTAATCAAGCCCCCATGAAATACAGTTACAAATCTGCTCATGGTCAATGTTTACTCATACCACCTTTTACCTCTAGGTATATCTTGCCTTCTCAGTATCAGAATCTGTGCCCCTCTTCACTCACTTCCTCTCTGTAATATTTCTATTACACTATCTCATCGTTTTAGTCACAGCTTTAAATAGTGAAGTAATATTCGTCAGTTTTAATAAGACAGTGGGAAGATGTGTATATGTGGATGTGTTTGTGTTTGTGCTTGTGATTTGTGGGGAGTTGTAAGGTGATGACAAATGAACTGAGATGATGAAAGCTATGCTGGGCACTTTATACTTCTACTGGACCCTTTATATTTAAGGGCCTATTTCTATTGGTCACTTCTACTAGAACTATAAATATCTAAGATATATTTTGTAACTTATAGTATGTATGTCTAGAAACCAAATTTCTCATTGCTCTAAAATTAATAATTTGTTTTAAATAAAGCTGGAGCAATAGCACAGCGGGTAGGACGTTTGCCTTGCATGTGACCGACCTAGGTTTGGTTCCTTCATCCCTCTTGGAGAGCCCGGCAAGCTACCAAGAGTATCCCGCCCGCATAACAGAGCCTGGCAAGCTAACTGTGGTGTATTCGATATGCCCAAAATAGTAATAAGTCTCACAATGAAGACATTACTGGTGCCCGCTCAGGCAAATCGATGAACAACAGGATGACAGTGCTACAGTGCTACAGTGCTTTAAATAAATATTTAAATTACTGTAAGAAGATGATTGTATTTTCTTGTGGCAGTAAAATGCCTAATTGCACATCTAATAATTTGTTTTTCTTCCCTAAAACAATTAACAATGTTTAAAAGTGCCTGCGGGGGGGGGAAAAGTCTATAAATTGATATTAAAAAACTTTCCTAATAAGGTCTGGAGACACAGTAAAATGAGTAGGTTGCTTGAAGTGCATATAGATGACCTGGGTTTAATCCCCAGAACAGTATGTGATTCCCTCAGTGGAGTAAGGAAAGATCCCTGAGCAGAGAGCCAGGAGCAAATTCTGAGTCCCACCAGGTAAGAGCTAACTCCCTCTCCCCCTTATATCTTCATATCCTCATATGCAGTTACAATTCTGTAACTGCATCTAACTACCATTATGTGTAGCATAACCATTGTTCAAAATATTTAATTATTTCCACTTTAGACATGGACCTTTGAAACTGAAATCTCTATTCTTTGTCTCATTTTATGTTTGTTACTTTTTTTAACTTTTAGGCAGGGCTTTAAATTTGATTACCTTGATTATAATAGCTTTGCTTTTTTAAAATTTTTCCCCCAAGAGAACGTTTGGGTTATCTAGAAGTTATCAAGTATATAAGTGCCACCTGTCACTATGGTTGAGGAGAGCTGCCAGACCAGAAATGAATCTGTCATTACCACATTCACATTAGCTATCACTTGTTACATGAAATATACATGATCTCTTTCAAAGAAGAAATATATAGTGTTATATTTTATTCATGATATTTTATTCCAAGAAAATTGCGTTGGGGGAACAACTTAAAAGTGTTGGATAAATAGATGCTCTGGTTTTAATTGGCCCTGTGATCAATGATTCAGAAAAGATTATTAGATTCTGAGATATTAAGTTTAGACATTAATTTATAAGAATAGGTTTCTTAACCTCAATCAGGGGAGAGGTTTGACAATTCCTTCCATTTTGCCCATAAATGACCAATTTATTCTTCTACTCAATGATTAATGATAAATGTTTCCTTCCCAGATGCCTAGCCAACTAAGATCAAATTCAAGAGCAAAAGCAATTTATTTCCAATAGTAAGTATCTTTGCTGTGCTAAAGACACTGCATGGGCTTTCGGTTAGGATGCAGATGTAAGAAACTGGCAAAGGAATAAGACAGATCTTAGTAGTTGGACATGGTTAATATTTTCCCATTGAAATAATAGGTCATAAATCTTAACATGAATTCATAACGAATAATACCTAGGTCCTATTTAAAAGGCAATTTGTCAAGTAACTGGAAAATATTATCAAATGACATTATTATCTAATATGGCAGACAAACCACTGTCACCAATCTGCAATACCCATAGGAGATACCTGATTCACTCTTCCATTTGTTTTGAGAAATATTCACACATAGCCTTATTGAGGAAGAGTTGATCATTGTTTACATGAAATAAAATGATCAGGCATATTAACTATTTTACTTTTGGTAGTTAATGAGGGTTCTTACACACATTACACATCACACACATCACAAATCAAATCTTGTATCACTGACCTTCACACTTCAAGACCAAAAAAAAAAAAAAAAGAAAGAAAGATGAAAGATCCCCACCTATCTTACTATGGTAGTGTTTTTTTTTTTTTTTTAAGGTGAGATATAACAATGGACATTCTTCTCTAAAAAGAACAAAAACACTGACTTTCAGATTACTCATATGCTAATTAGTTGGTCAAACTCTTCAGATCTCTTCCTTTAACCCCAGTGTTGATTGGAATTTAGCCCTCAGAATACTTTGGCAACTTAAGATTTTCTCTTTATTCTTATCAATAAATTGATCCCTAGGTGGTCATCTACTTCTACAACTTTAGACTATAATAAGATGTGGGGAGAAAGTTTGAGTGCTTTGATGAAAATAAGAGGTGACCTTTGGTTATGCCTGGTATAAAACCTGCAGACTTAACATATATTGTCTCTTTGTTCTGCCCACTTAACATGTCAGAATTGTTATCCATAATTTACTTACACCCCAAATCTCCTAAATATACATGGAAGGATTGTTTTCTTTGTTTTAGTAGCAATTTCACAAAAAATATTTCATAATATCTTAAAAATTTACTATGAGATATGTTATACACAAGTATCTTGATGACTTTTTTTTAGCTTTTTGAGTCACACCTGGCAACGCACAGGGGTTACTCTTGGTTCTGCACTCAAGAATTACCCCTGGCGGTTCTCAGGGGACCATATGGGATGTTGGGAATCGAACCTGGGTTGGCTGCGTGGAAGGCAAATGCCCTACCCTCTGTTATCGCTCCAGCCCCCTTGATGAAATTTTAAGATTCAAAATGTTGGTATTTCTATGCCATGCTTTTTAATTGTATTTCAAATTTTCAGAAATAGCAAAGCACCTTGATTTATTAAAACTATTATGTTCTGACCTAGATGATTTTCTTCCTTTACCCTTTCTCCCTCTTACTCCAACATCTCTAATTCATCATTTCTTTTTCCAACTAGGATAGGTACTAAATTATACACAATGCTATATATCTATCACTGTATCACTGTATCACTGTCATCCCATTATCTGTCGATTTACTCAAATGGGCACCAGTAACATCTCTATTACACTCAGTCCTGAGATTTTTAGCAGCCTCTCCTTATCTCGTCTTTCCCAATGATTGGAAGCTGTTTCAGGGTCAGGGGAATGAGACCTATCGTTACTGTTTTTGGCATATAGAATACGCCATGGAGAGCTTGCCAGACTCTGCTGTGTGGACAGAATACTCTCGAAAGCTTGCCGGGCTCTCCGAGAGGTGTGTATATATCTGTTACTGTATTAGGGATATGAATATGCCACGGGAAGCTTGCCTGGCTCTCCCGAGCAGGCAATAGATTCTCGGTAGCTTATCAGGTTCTCCAAGAGGGATAACTTGGCAATTTGGTGTCAGGAGGCCTCGCTTCCGCTTCCGGGAATTTGGTTTTATAGTCTATGGATGTTGGCCCTTGATGGGATTACACGGTGCCAGGGGCAGTCTCTGGGTGTGACTGCCTAGCTACTGAAAAATGGAGGATCTGGGTAGAATAGGCCCAATCCTGATCTGAACAGCCTTGGAGAGCCCAGCCCTGGGTCCCGCACACCTGGGTTCCCCCGCCGGCTCCCCCATGCGTGAGGCTCATCTGAACATTTATAGATATCTATATATCTATGATATAATTTATTATTGCATTTATGTCTCTCCTACTATTTGTGAAATATGTCTACTTATATAGCATTAAATTAATGATTTTTCGGGACTGGAGAGATAGCACAGCGGGTAGGGCGTTTGCCTTGCATGCGGCCGACCCGGGTTCAAATCCCAGCATCCCATATGGTCCCCTGAGCACAGCCAGGGGTGGTTCCTGAGTGCAGAGCCAGGAGTAACCCCTGTGCATTGCCAGGTGTGACCCAAAAAGCAAAAAAAAAAAAAAATTAATGATTTTTCTCACCAAAATTTTAAAATGAATTTGAAATATATCTGGTTGATGAATATGTATGACACAATTCCAAACACACTAACATTGAAGATATCAAGATTCAGATAGGGGATGGAGAAATAATACAGTCAGTAGGTTGTTTCCTTTGCATGTAGCCTACCAGGAGTGATCCCAGAGTACAGATTCGGGAATAAACCCTGAGCAACCACAATGTGTGGCCCCAAACATTAAAAATCAAAAACAAAAAGTGTTGGTAGAGAAAGAAAGATGATTAAGCTGTAGTATGTATGACTCAAAATGAAGGGAAATACTGGGCATAAGCAAAGTCCGACTCAAAATAAATTGGTAAAATTGCAAGATGATCTGTGATATTGAATGATGAAGATCGGGTTTCTCTATTACTATAAGGCTAATCAGATGAACATAATGATAGAGTTAAGAAAGAATATCTTAGCAACTCACTGGCGGGTTAGAAAGTAACAGACCCAAGTTATCAAAGCCATTAAACTGTGTATATGTGTATAAGAAGAACTGTTTAATAGGCAAAGAACAGAGAGGAAAGTGTTGGCTGCAGAGCATGAGAGTTTGAATGAACAGTTTGTAATTCCATTACATTCAATACTACACATAAGCCAGTTTGATCTTAATTGTCTCCTTATAGATTTCCTCTCTAGACTTTATTGCATTGAGTTTGAGGGTGTGAATTTTGAGGTGATATAATCATTTTTCAGCAGAGGGGACTAACTCAATAAAAAAACAACTATTTTTAATTCAGTCTTTTTCTGTCTTATAATGTCCATAGGTTTAGAGTCTTTAAAAATGCTAGTTCCTTTTCATTTTACAAACATTCATTTAGAAAAAAACCCCTCATACTTGAGAAGTTATGCTCTCCGTGTCTCAAAATGGCAGTTATAAGTGAGAAAATATAAGGAAATATTTCAGGGAATAAGGGAGTCTTCCCTATGCTAAGAGGATTCTCCTCTTCTGTGTAGAATAATTATTGCTCACTTTTCAACCCTAAACTTGTAAGTTCTTTAAGTTTCCAGATTTCAGACAAGGAAAGAGCTACCGGTGGCTTTGTAGCTCTATAAGGCCTTATAGAGCCTGTAAAAATTAGGGTTCCATTGTTGCTAGGAAACCAGATAATGCAGAGTCAAAAAGGAGATTTATTGGCAATTATTTGTGAGGTTGGAATCTGATGGACTCAGTAATTACATCAACCATTTTATATGCCTGGTCACAAGAAGTTTTTCTAGAGGAGAACAGGCACACACAAAAAATAAAGAATGGTTCTGTAACTGTACCTCACGGTTATTCATTTAAAATATAGATATCTATATATGAAAAATTTAAAAAATGGAATATCCATTTTGGAACAATGGATAAATGTAAAACAAAGTGCCCTAATTTTTAGGCTTTGTGGCAAGGACACATCATTGTCTACTACTGAGATTTGGTTCTGTATGGAGAACATTCTTTTTTTCACCAGGTGTACACATTTCTGCATAAAGGAATTAATTTCATTCCAAAGTCTCAATGTACCTTTAAAGAAACCTCATTAGTCATTTGGAGAAGTTCAGAGGGATCTAGAGTGTTTTAACTTCTTTCTCCACCCCTCCAATATTTGGACATAAAATTGTGTCTGGTCTTAGAAGTGAAGCAAGGTGTGTCTGGAACTGAAACCTGTAAGCAGTTGGTAGTCTGCTCTTAAAGCACCTTCTCAAAAGTTCAGTACTGTTATCTATTTCCAACATCTCTGAAAGCAAGTAGGACTGTAGGACTTGGCTTACCTACAAACAGCAGGACTGTATAATTCTAGTCTTGCTTCAAGCTTGACAAAATGTAAACAGAATCCTGTATCCTCTGAAATCCAGGATACATAATTATAGATACAAACTCCTATGACAATAGAAAGACATGAGACACCTTTTTTTTTCAGTCACACTTCTGTCATACCGTCATACTGCAGAGCTTCCATTTTTTAAACCTTCTAAAACTTGTGCTATTCCTCGAATCTTTATGATTTAAAGGAGTGACTTTGCACCATTGTTTATCTCCTAACTCTCTTCGTGTTCTTGCCCTATCTTCCTAGGAATCTCAGCTAGTTAGAGCTGCTAATGAGCAAAAGCATTAAAATTAATCATGGCAAAGGAGATACTTTTGCAGTTCATTCTATCTTAACTAACTCACTACTATTTTTCTCAGGTTAAAACATAAATTTCAATGATAGTTGATATTCTACTAATTTTAGCAAAACCATGACAATCTGGATGACTGATATAGATATTGTGTATTTATGAATAAATATGATGAATATCTTTTGTGTTTTACTACTGTTTATTGACCTAAGATTACAGGAATACACTGATGGATTTTTGAATGGTCATTTGTTAGATTAGAGAGTTTTATCTACAATTAAAATACATGATCCATGCATATATTCCTACATACACTTTTTTCCTCATATTAATTTTAATTTGGCATATGTAGAAATACTATACCATATAATATGTAAATTGAACACAAAATGTATGTTTCAGAACACTTGTCAACTTTTCCTAAAGGAGAACTCATCATTAAATTGGAATCTGATCAAATCACCAAATGTCTATGTGAGTTTTAAAATCTGCAAATCTTATTGCAATTCTGGTAATGTCTCTATCTTGATGTACTCTTTGTCTAGTTGATTGGGATCTGACACTAATTGAAGGAGCTTCATTTCCACATCAATATTGTATATAGATTAAATCAGATTGAATGAGATACAAAATCTCTCTCTCTCCCTCATTTCATCCTGTCTATTATCATCACTGCTAAAGAGATCCTGCATGTAACTGAGCCTTCTGAATTTCAGAGTCAAATAGTACAATAAAGGGGAGAAGAGATGATTTTGCTCAGGGACTGAGAGCACTGCTTTCTTAATATAACCTCTGACACTGAGCAAGATGCTCCAAAGTACAGTTTGATTTAATCCTTTCAGCAACCTTGTCAGATTTTTAGTGCCAATTTTTCTACTAAGAAAATGGTTTCAGACATGTTCAAGAATTTATTAATTATCAATTTATTTGGAAGTACTGTTTTCGTAGTTAGAACTCAGATATCTCTATTTCCGCAACAGTCCAGTCTTGGTACTAATTTATTTTTTTTAATCTTGCTGGCAGATAAGGAGAGCAGAATAGAATTTAGGTGACTCAGTGAAAAGAGTAGGGCAGGCTCCTGGTTGCATCAGGGTAGATAAAAATATATATATTCCACAAAGGCCAGTAATGTATTAATGAAAATTTAGAGGGTTGCTCAATGAGATTAGAACAGGTATTAGCATTGATTAATACAATCATAACCAGATACCTCAAATAAGTACCAAAATTTCTAGTGAGTTGGAGTTTTTTTTTAATAAACAACTGATTGACCTTCAATATATATAAAATGTTAGTAGTGACATTTCCTCAGATGTATATTCTCTAGTATTATCATTGGGGGGAAAAAAGAAGAAAGAACTGAAAAATGTGACATCATATATCAAACCATCTGTTAATGCCAGCCTTAGAAATATGGCAATCAGTTCTATATTCCTGCCTTAGAATACTAATATTCCAAGTCTATATTCCGTTAGAGTCAGGGAACCAAAAGAAACATTTTATTTTAAAATAATTCACACTGGTAGAGTAAAATCAGACAGTGTACAAGTCAGTGGGAGAATTTCTTGAATAATTCATATATCATTGTCTTTTACTTATAATGCAAATAGCATTTAGTTTATCTTTTAATTTTTATGATATTTGTAGGAGACATTTGAAAAATCTTCCTTAGTATTTTACTTCTCACAGATACATTGTGATCATACACAGTTGGGTTCAAATTGTTTCCATTACAGGAGAAGTATGTCAATTTCAGAAAGACTTTTTTTCTTTAGGATAAGCCATGAAAAACTTTCAAGGATGCTGTATTTTTTCTTGTAAACAATTTCAGCTTTCATTTATCTGATTGTCAAGAACCGAAACTACTTCAGCGAATTGAATGGACGCTTACTCTTCAAAATTAACTCTTTGGGACTATGCTTTATTACCTTACTGCCAGGATAGAATCAATATTAAACAAATTTAAATTAGTTGTCTAGCTTTACATCATGAATTGCTTAGAATCAAAGATTTTTAGAGGGCAATGCATCTAAAGAATTATTACATTCGATCATTTCAATCTGTGAATGTGGAAGCTAAATCTCAGGGAAAATGTTTCACAATGTTTTGTTCTAAATCATAGGGCATGGAAATGCAAAGTTTGGACAGGAACCATTTGCCAACCCTTGGAACTAAAGCCCTTCTCCTATACTACTCCTTAAAGGTCATGCTTTACAGAGAAGAACTGATGGTTGAAATTACAAATATATGACATGTACAAAAATAAAGAATATAATCAAATGACAGTTTAACTTTTGTTCTCTACTTTTGGGAAAAAAGATCTAAATTCATGACTTGGAATTTAATTCATTGAACAGCTTTCTTGTGAAAATGTAAGATTCGGTTTATTCATTCTTCTCGCCAAAGCCCCCTTGGAAGAGATGACATTTTCATGACTTATTTATAGATTACCTCTGAATCTATCCCACAAGCAAGCTGAATATATGTGTTATTGTAAATTCCTCCAATGTTGAGATGTCATCAAGAGAAAATTAAAGCCTTTTACTTAGACTTGTTTGAGGTTATCTTTTCTTCATTTCTTGGAATGTTAATGCAAATGAACGGACTATTGAGTTTGACAACATGTGCTGGAAGGTGAGATTCACATTTAATAATAAAAATTATCCTGTGCACAAGCCAATAGTCTCCTTTGCTCTCGAAGTCCTTCTTGCACTTCATGCACAACTTGCTTCCCTCCTGATGTGTTTTTCTCCAACCTCATGAATGTTCCTGTCATTCCAGTTCATAAAAGATACCTCTTATTTCTATTCTTACATCTCTAAATATTAATTAAACTAAGCTATGATTGGTACTAGAATATATTCCAAGATATTTGAAAACTCATTATCAAGAATGCTAAATTTAATAAAATACTTAGAGGGTCAATAGTATATTAAGCCTCCCAACTTCTGGAAATGTTGAAGTATATTCTTGGACATTATTTGATAGCATTTACAGAAACAATTTAAATTTTGTGACAACTCTAACAGAAGAAAGAATGTCATACAAATTTTAGAAAGCAGGATGTAATTTTACAACAGTATGATAATTATGGAATGAACATTCTTTGCATAAACACACTGAGAGTATTTATACAACATGTTTACAATTTTTCACATGGGTCTTTGTATTTTTCATGATTTATAAGTTCTTTCTACTTTCATATATCTTTCAAATTCTATTTAACTTTTTTATTCAGCAAATGTTTATAGAAAACAAAATATGTGTCAGGTTCCCTGCTACGTGTTGCCGACAGAATCTTGATTGAGACAGACATGGGAAGTTAGCTATCTGTTTACAAGGACTAATGAGAAAACAAACAATATAAAAGCACCCAAATCATAATGAATAAAACTCTATGATGGGGAACATTAAATTTTGTGTAAAAATATAAATATGAGCACCCCAAGTTTGGAAGAGAGCATAATGAGGGAGTATTTATTAGACTACCTTCCTGGAGTTAATAGAATTCTTGACATAAAGTGTTTTCCAAAATGAGAAATCCATTTGCTTATGTAGGTGAAATAGTTCTACTTACGTTTTCTAAAGTTTCAACCTAGAATCTTATTTGAAACATATAAATAGGAGTTTATGTGGAAGCAATTAAGATAATGAATTTAAAATTATAGCATTGTAGATTAGAGAAGAAGAAGCAGAAGAAGAAGAAGAAGAAGAAGAAGAAGAAGAAGAAGAAGAAGAAGAAGAAGAAGAAGAAGAAGAAGAAGAAGAAGAAGAGGAAGAAGAAGAAGAAGAAGAAGAAGAAGAAGAAGAAGAAGAAGAAGAAGAAGAAGAAGAAGAAGAGGAAGAAGAAGAAGAAGAAGAGGAGGAGGAGGAGGAGAGAAGAAGGAGGAGGAGGAGGAAGAAAGAAGAAAACAACAACAAGAGTAAGAAGAAAGAAGAAAGAAAAAAAGAGAAAATAAACTGATGATTAAAGAGGGAGAGTTTTGAAAAGAAAGACCCAGAAGGAAGAAAGCATGCAAAAATGGATGTAGAAATTGGAGTGTTGTGGCTACAAACCAAGAAATATAATAGATTTTCAATAGACAACAGAACAAGGCAGAGGATTGATTCTGCCTCAGACTTTAGACAGCAAGAACATGAGTGACTTTTGGCTTTCACAACCATAAAAGACTAAATTTCTGTTTAAATAAAAAAGACTAAATAAGAATACAAGTAGAGGGGTCAGAAAGATGGTACAGGTATAAAACACTTGTTTTGCACACTTCTAATTTTTATTTTATCTCCAATACTGCATAAGGTTCTCAGAGCACTATAAGGAGTGATCCCTTAGCACATAGCCATGAATAAGTCCTGAACACCACTGGGTGTAACCCAACCTTTCACTCCCCCCCAAAATATGTGTAGATGGCAAGAGATATCGCTTAAGGGAATGCATAAATGATTTCCATATGAAAGGCCTGGATTTGATCCCTAGCACCACTTAGTTGAGACATTTAATTTGATATTTTCCTTGCTAATATTTTATTAAATGTATCAGGTCACTCCTAAGAACTACCAGGAGTGACCCGCAAAAAGCAAAGTCAGTAAAACCTTGAGCATGGGCAGGTGTGGTCCTCAAAAGCAAACCAAAACAAAATGACTGGAGTCGAGAGTTATGTCAATTCAGTGTCTGCTTCTCAATTCTTTTTCTGTCCAGTGGTCTGTACTTCTGCTTGGTGAATACATATCCTCTGTGAATAAATAGCTATGGCATTCTGAAGATTTACACAGAAAACATAAAGAGGAAGAAAATAGTGTCAATTCCAGTGTCTGTTAGATTATAAAGAAGAAAATATTTCCCAGAATCCCTTATGCACTTTGCACTCTGTGTTTCATAAGTCTGAATAAGTAGCATGCTTGTCTTGAAATCAATATATTTGATGATAAATGCTGTAAACAATCCACTTGGGTAGGATTTTTCTTTCACATTCACTAGAAAGAAAGATAGCATGGTGCTTGGACTTCTACTATAGGGCATTAGGTCGATGGAGAAAAGTTGAACATATAAATCAAATCAGTATTTTGTCTTTTAGCACTGTGGAGTAGAATTAGGAAAATATGATACTGGCAAGAAAAAAAACAGACATTTTATCTGTGGTAATTTTTCAGATGATATGATAGATAATAATAAACATTATTTTAGTTGTATAACATTAAAAAGTAACATGTGTTTATAAGTTTTGCTTTCCTCAACATGGTATGATGTAAACCTTTACAGGTAGAGATTTAGGACTTTTAATGGGGCCATTCTGGCTCAAACAGCTGATTCTTTTGCAAAGCTCTTTGGCTAGTGTCCCTTTCACACATCCCTGAGGTTGAACACATCATTAGAATTTAGGTTCATGTTCAAAGCAAGTTCAAGAAGGAAAGAAGATATCAACCATGCCTATCTATTTTATCAGGAAAACAAAAGATATTCCTGGAAACCCCAGCTCACATAATAGAATATTTAATGGAATTCCTAGTTGTAAAGGATATTGGGGATGCAAATATTTCTGTAAAGATTAAAATCATGTATTTTTTAATCAAAGAATATGGTAAGAATTTTTCTGACTTATGCTACTGTCAATGTTTTCAATTCAAAAACAGAGAGATTAAAAAGAGAAAAATGTCTTTTTTATTTATTTCCTATCACTTGTTAACAAGCTGTCTTAGTCACAAGTCACAAAATTTACTTGGACACTGACAGGACAAGATGATAAAGTGAGTAACTTAATATGCCTAAATGTTGATGATGGATTTTACATCCGTTATTTGATTGTTTTCTCACTGCCCTCAATGTTTATCAAACACTGATTGGTATCAGAGCTCTAAGCCTCTAATAAAATAAATAAATAAAAATATAATCTTGGCTCTCTTTCTGTTTATTTTTTTATACTCCTTGAATTAAAATAAACTTCAGTCACAGTATAAACCATATTCTGTCAGGATTGTGGAGTTTTGATAATACAGGACAAATCCTAAATTAAGAATGTACACTTGAGTGCTGATTGTGTAGCCCAAAGGCAGAATAGCATAAATCCTTCTATACTCATTCCCATATGTAAGGACAGAGTAGGGGCGGAAAAGCTCAGAACAGTTTCTTAGAAGGCTGATTGAATCCCTGCTCTGTGGCGATGGCATATTAACCCAATTTAATCTATCTAGTATTAGCCAACAAGCCTCATAAATGTGCAAAGCACAAGCAGATAGGAGGATAAAGGAAAAAAAGAAAAGATGTACCTATGTAAAGACCCTCTTCCAGAACCATATAAGGCCAGTGCTGAATGAATGTGTCAATTTTCAAATTCAAAATTCATTTAGCAATTTTGGGGAAGGCTAAGGGGTGTCCAGTAAAATCCATAGCATGCACCATTTTACCTTGTCCTTTACTTTAACACTTGAGTTTCAGGTGTGTGAGAAATGACTGGGTCTTCTTTGGAAATGTAGAAAAATCTAATCATGGTCTAACTATGTTATATCACTCTGAATTTATGATTCATTGGCTGATTTCTGGAAATAGTTCTGAATGTTGAATATCGAAGGGTCAATGTTGGAAGATTCAAGCCATGTTGAAATGACATTCTCACTCTATGATGTACTTGAATATATGTGTGTTTGTACTTGTGTGTTTATATTGGGATGATTTGCTATATCTATTTATTCCCTGAGTTTCTTTACTCTATCAAGAAACATTTATCTAATATTGACTTATGTGTGCTATGTTGCAGGTGGTGTGTTTAACACAATACAAAGGGACCTTGACCTCAGGAACTGAGCAGCCATTTGTGTAACACATCCTGACACCAAAGAGGGCTGGTGACATCAAAACTCCTGCCACAACAGAGGTGTAGAACTACACCTAATAAGGTTTTTCTCACACCAATCTCTACTTTACAAGTTCAAGCGTGAACACAGAAGACATATCAGCATGAGAGATAAAAAAGAGAGAAAGTGGGTGAATTGCTTAAAAATACAACAATTTTAAAGTGATAGCATATTTTTAGTAATTTTTTTTTTTTTTGCTTTTTGGGTCACACCCAGCGACGCTCAGGGGTTACTCCTGGCTTTGCACTCAGGAATTACTCCTGGCGGTGCTTGGGGGACCATATGGGATGCCGGGGATCGAACCTGGGTCGGCCGCGTGCAAGGCAAACGCCCTACCCGCTGTGCTATCGCTCCGGCCCATATTTTTAGTAATTTTGTAGCCCAAATTCTTGTGTAAATCTGACAAAAACATGCATATTGTCAAATTGAAGTCTATTCTGTACTATTTCAGAAAAGGACTTTAGTAATTAATCTTGTGCTCCATACTGTTGAGACATTTCTCTAGCACCAAATAAACTCTTCACAGGAGAACTTCACATTTAGTTTTTAATAGTGTCTTCATTCAAAACTCATTAAGCATGTATATTCTGCAAAAGAAAACATGAATTCAAAAATCTACTTATATGTCACTTGAGTAATCATTCTAAACCTTCTCTCTCTATTGATACTTAATTGCCAATAAGAGGAAATTATTCAAGAAGCTTTTGTCAACCTTTTTCAGCTCTCTTGAGTCATTTGACACTATCATAAAGAATTTTGAGTTAAATAAGCATAAAATATTTAGATAAGAGAACACACCAAATAGTTTTGAAGGTTTATAACACAGTATAAATCTTTTGGAAAATGAGTGACCTCTGAATATTGTTTAAAGTAATGATTTCATGTGAATTAAAACACAGAATTTGTAAATAATGTGCTTT
Organism: Sorex araneus; assembly: GCF_027595985.1. Taxonomy (NCBI): domain Eukaryota; kingdom Metazoa; phylum Chordata; class Mammalia; order Eulipotyphla; family Soricidae; genus Sorex; species Sorex araneus. The sequence continues at coordinate 18,550,335 of NC_073304.1, read as the reverse complement.
TCTATAGATGACATGAGCAGCAGACCCGGGTTCGATTCCTCCACCCCTCTCAGAGAGCCCAACAAGCTACCGAGAGTATCCCGCCCGCACGGCAGAGCCTGGCAAGTTACCCGTGGTGTATTCATACACCAAACACAGTAACAATAAGTCTCACAATGGAGATGCTACTAGTGCCTGCTCCAGCAAATCGATGAGCAATGGGATGACAGTGATACAGTGACAGTGATACAGTGATAGATGATATGACCCCAAGAGCTTATATGGTTTAACTGCCAATTTAGGCAATAGGGATAATTACATTTCGCACAATTTCCACCAAAGCAACAAAGGAGAAATGAATGATGTGCTAAAGACCGGGTGTCTAGCAATCGGAAGTTTCTATCCTTCCTTTTTTCATCATAATTTAAATTCTCTTATATTGGAACAAATACCTTGAATTGTGATTTCAGATTAGTTTGTTTATGAATCCTGTTCTACCTCTAACTTGTTACTCAGTCCTCTGCGATCTGGTTCACTAGTTCTCACAGTTGCTTGGCTTGTAAAAGAAGGATAACAACCTGTGTTTTAAATGATGCTGTGAAAATCGGAGATTACATTTTCAAAGTCCTTAGAAAAATGTACCGAATAACGATTTCCACTTTCTTTGTCATTGACTGCAGCATATTCCCCCCTGAGTACTTACTCTCTGAAACAAAACCAGACACCAGGAGGAAAAAAAAATATGTGAAAAAGATGTGTAAGAGGAATTCATAGTCTCAGGGGCATGGGAAAGCAACATATAATCAATATAATTACTGTATAATGCAAGGGAAACTTCTTTAAGAAGTATCTTGAATCCACCTGAAGTGCATACATCCAGTCCTTATCCTTTTTGGCTTATGTTTTGTAAATGCAGTGATTTTTAGACAGGAGGGAACTTACCCACTTGAAGAATTATGAGTTTTCCTGTGGTGGTAATGTGAGCTCCCTTCACTTTTTTTTTTTTCCCCAGAAAGGTCAACCACATTTCAAAGGTTCTCACCTTGTCACAGTACAGAGAAGTCTCAGTCCTGGGTGAACAGCTACAGTTTCTGCTTCTTTTCCCCCTGCAACATTGTGGCTAATGATTTGTGGCAAATAGTCGTTTTCAAACTCAGATTTTACCAAGGTCACCAAATCCAGGCAATAGTATGAAGAGAGACTCGTCTTGCCTCTGGTAAGGTATTTTCATAATCTCTTGAACTTCGTCTCCTACATTCAGACAAACATCAACAATTGTTCCCATGTGAGTGTTTGCCCCCAGTTCCTGGGCCTGAGTTATTGGCATTGCTACACTGTTCTTTATCACCTGCAGGTTCCGCTGGTCTTTCCGCTTCAGACCATCAAACTTTAAAGCATCCCGAGGACCCCAAGGCCACTTGGGAAAAGTGTGCCCTTTCTGGTCCAGCACCTGCCTGTTTGCTCAGCTCCATAAACTGCTGACTTCGAAGAGCTACTGCACAGTGTGCAAATAATCCAATTATTGAAATTTCGCTGGGAGGGCTTATCCCTAACAAAGTGGTGCTCATTAGTGTTGGAAAGAATAGGGGAAGGCAAGTCAAAAACGTTGGAGCGCCCAGGGCAGCAGTGCAGAATGACTGATTAAATTCTTTTTGTCTTTTCAATCAGAGCTTTCACAAAAAAGAGTAAAGAGCATCTCTATTTGCTGCAAATCTGGGTGTCTTGACAGCTGAATTTAATTCAGCCTCGCTTTCTGCCTGATGTGGAGTGACATGTAATACAGACTGACCTGACATATCAGATGCATGGAATTGCACGTGGGGTCTTTCACACGCCCCCTCCCATTTTCTGATGTTAGGAAAGAAGGGAGGTGTAAGCTGCGGTTCCTGGAACCCTGGAATGAAGGTGACACTTTCCTCTCTGGAGGCAACTTCTGCAAGTAAAGGATGGAATTGAATTGACAGGTGGCATTACTGTTCAACTTTACTCCGTAGTTCAGAGTAGTAAGAGGGAGCACAGGTTCTGAATTGAATTCTGCCACTGTGCCGGCTTATGAAAGGTATTTCACACCAGTTAAGTCTCAATCACCTCATCTTTAAAGTGAGAAAAATGTGAGCTTATACCTCACAGAGTTGTGGTGAGAAGTTACTTCCACCGTGTTTGCAAAATATCTGATTCAGTTTATAGACTTCATTAGAGTTAGCAATCAGCAAATTATTTTATTAATCAAAAGAGCAGTATTTCTTCATAATAACCATAACAGTAATATCAGTGCATTCGTGGTTCCTAGGTTAAAATCATTTAGGCACTCGGATGATACTCTCCTAGAAATTGAGTCTGCCTAAACTCTTTGACCTCTAAAGAACCATGAGATTTATCATTCTTTATCTAACATAAGTGAGATTAGCAATTTGCCACAAGCTCTGTGAAATATACAGCTAGTAACAGTTAGCTATCAGAAGTCTCTACAAATCAGCCTAGAGACATGTTGGAGCTGTAGCCGAAGCTTTGTGAGAGGCGCTAGTGGAGATGCTGAGGAGCCGATGGACTGGAGATCATTCTCTGAATTAACTCTGCAAAATTAGAAGGAGGAAGATGATGCGGCTGATTTGTTTCCATCTGGACAATTCCACAGTGCCACCGGAGACGCTCTGCACCTACCATTCAAGCTCCCATGTTATCACACTCTCAAATTCATCTCCTCTGCCCATTTATCCTGCCCCTTACTTTTTCCTTCCCGTAACCGGCATATTTTTTAGAGAATGCAAGAGTTAGTTTTGTTGGGTTTTTCCAGGTTGGATTTGGTGTTTTTGCTTTGGTTACTAATGCCTGACACAAGTGTAGGAAGTTTATATCTTGTAGAAGGCTGAAGTTGTACACTTTACATTTTTATAATACTTAAAAAAATGGCAAGTTATGAATCACTAAAGGCGTCTGCTCACTTGTACTCTACTTATCCTTGCCTTAAAGTCACAAGTCAACCTATTTTATTTGCATGTTCCTCTATCTTTGCTCTAGTATGGTGTTTGGTAGAAAGAGAACAGGTAAATTCTTGGGTTATATGACATTAGGAAAATTTGTTCATATATACCCACATCTCTTTGTCTTTTTTATCTAGAAACTGGAAATATAATAGCTTCCTCACTCCTATATCTTTAAATGTCAAAGTTTAGTTAGAAAGAAAATGCAAAATTTTATAAAAATTTAATCCTCAAAATCTTGCCAAAGGCTCATGGCAATGCCATTGTTATATTATTATATTTTAAGTTTGCATAGTTATATAGTATAAAAGTCATGCCCCACACAATTGGGTTCCTAGAGAACTACTCAGTTTTCCCATTGTTGTTTGAATCATCTAGTATTGACATAAATTCCAGTAAGCCCTTCAATTAACAGAGTAGCTTTTAAATTAGTATATGAATAAATTTTAAAAGGGCCAGAAAGACAGTATAGTGGGTAAGGCAATATTCTCACACTTGGTTGACCCAATTTAGATCCCCAGAACAACATAGGGTCCTATGAGCACTGCCAGGAGGAGTCCATGAGCACAGAACCAAGAGTAAGCTCTGTTATCTTCGGGCAAGGTCTCCAAGACTCTCCCTTCGAAGTAATTTCAATTAAATTTGGGGCAATTAAATTTTTCAGTTGAACATTTTACCTTCCAGTTGTACCCTTTTCAACTATGACTATTTTTTTCTGTCCAAAACTTCCCTTGCAGAATATAACAGCTCATTTAATAGAGACAGGTCACATATATGTACACACACTCATAATCTAGACAAGTGAAGTGGGTGACCAGCATGCTGGAATATATGAAGTCGTCCTCCTATGTTTAAGAGTGACCTTGGCTTTGTCGCTGAGCAACCAATTCAGCCACTGCTATCACGGCATTTTTTCACAGAAATCAACCCAACTATGGTTTATTTTCTCAGCTTTTATCCTCAAAAATCTCTACTTTCCTATGGTTAAAGTCAAGGGAGAACAGCAGCAGAAACTTTCTTTGCTAAGGATAATAATAGGAGCATTGGGCATAAAAGTTTGAACACAGAGGACTGGCTCTTGCTTCGCTGCCTTTCACAATACCGTCATAAGTCAGAAATGCAAACACAGGTCACCTACTCTATTGCAATTTATTCTTAGCCAAAGGGCTATAAGACTGGAAAATGTTCTTTAATGGGATTTTCAAGAAGCACTCAAAGGTATTGAAACCTGAGTGAGTAACTTGTTTCATTAGACTTCAGTGTGCTTAGCGATGGCAAGTATCTGCTCAAGGGATTTCGTACTTTTCTTTGGAAATGCTTGAAGGTCTTAACTGGAGTGATGTTATGCTTAAGTGTAAAAATATTATTTATTACGCCATAGAGTTGCATATACACATAATATATTTCATAGATATGTTTTATATAATATGTAGCTATAGTAACATGTTACACATATTCTTATACACATATGCAAAGAATATGTGTATAAGAATATATATACATGTATAGGTTGTGTATAGTTTTAATTACAACTACACATCTAAAATACTTTAAGTATGTCAGCAAATTTTATACTCTTGTAAATATTATGAATAATTATAAATTTACTTCACTGTAATCAATGCTGGCTGTTAAAACTTTCACTATTTATTCTTTTTAACAATAAATAATGATCTTTTCTTATTTTTATTGTTCTAATGAAGTAGTCAATCAGGGTGACCCACATCTCTGGCCTTTTGAAAGGGGCTAATCAATGGGTGGTAATTCACTCAAAATCATCCCCTGGGTTGCAATTTTCACAGAAGGATCGAGGGTGCTTTTGCAGTACAGTTAGGATAAATCAAACACCTGGCTTAAATTTTTCGCAGAAAATTCTAGGAAAACCCAGAGACTCACATGACTATTATCTTTTCTAGCTATGGAGACAATTGATGGGGTATAATGTTTCAGAGAAAGAAAAGACAGAGACACAATTATCTACAATTATCTCCCCTTGCCCTCTCCCCACCATTGAATCTTTGCAATTAGTCTGAATTTTACTAAGGGGATTACATTAAATAGAATAAAGAATAATGTTCTTCTAGGAGTCAAGGAGCAAGATAGGAAATTGTCTTGGAGTAGGTATTACAATTTCTGCTTGCCATAAGTCAACGTGAGGTGAAATTTCTAACTAGGAAACAATTACTCTATAGAAAAGAGATGAAAACTCAGTACTTAAAGTATCTGGAAGGGGATTATTAAGAGAGAATAGAGAAATTGGGAGGGAAGAAAATGAAGAGAATGCTTGAGTGAGCACAAAATGTTACATAACTCACAAATTACCCTTTCGTGCCCTCTTTCAAAGACTCAGCAAAATTCCTAAAACTGCTTTAGTTTTATGTAATGTTCCACAAAAATATGAGCTCTGATGCTTTCTATACAAGGATTTGAGTCACAGCAACTGTAACACTAGTTTCTGGTCTTTAAGAATTAAATCATACACTAATGGGGGAAAGAGACTTGGGGGTTGAGAGATTTGAACTTATTACAGAAAAAATTCTTAGCCAATTTTGAAAAGATTTTCAAGAGGTTGGCATATCCCAAATGACAAGATAATGCCTTAAGTAATGAAAATGAATGGAGAAGCATATTTCTCTCCTTAAGGAACATATTCTCCATGGACCCATTTTCAAGATGGTGCTATAAATAATCAGATCCTTTGCAATTCTCCACAAATAACAATGCTAAACAATGTGATAATAAGGGGAAATTTTCAGCATTCAATGACTTGAAGCTACTGCTAACAGGCAATTCATTGTATTCTGGCCAGGAAAGCAATATTGCATAGTGCTTAACCAAATTATTGCATCTGGCCAATAACAATGACAAAGATTGGGGCTGCTTTGCACAAAAGAGACTCCTCCATCACTTCTTCTATTCTCCCCTTCCAGATGTCTATTTAAACAAAATTGAGAATAATAGAGCAGCGCTAATATGGAAACAGGTTCTTCTCTTTCGAGCAGTCAAAATTTAAAGCAAAGAGAACAGAGGGCAAATGGTCAAAGACTTTAAAGTTAAAGAATTTTCCTATGGAAACATCGGGGAAGGAATTAAAACACCGGAAGTTCCCAGATAATGGGAGGGTCTGAGAGAGCAGGATTCTAAGAAAGGCTGAAGCTCCATTTTATACCTTTTTGACAGAGGCAGATAGGTGAGCGTTTGTTAATTGTGCTCCAAGAATGCAGGCCAAAAATTAGGGAAGAGGATGCTGAGATCATTCACTTCCGGTGTGGGATCCTGTAAGGCCTAGGTCAGCCAGGTCATAAGACACTGCTTTTTTTGACATCCCTTGTGACCTTCCATATCATGTTCTTTGCTTAGGGTCATAGGCCTAATCCCTTAATCTCACCCTTTCTGTTTCCTTTTAGTTTTTTTTTTTTTTTTTTGCTTTTTGGGTCACACCCAGCGATGCTCAGGGGTTACTCCTGGCTTTGCACTCAGGAATTACTCCTGGCAGTGCTTGCGGGACCATATGGGATGCCAGGGATCGAACCCGGGTTGGCCGCGTGCAAGGCAAACGCCCTACCCGCTGTGCTATCGCTCCGGCCCCTGTTTCCTTTTAGTTTTGATCACTAGGGCTACTCAGAAGGAGTGGCCAGCAAAACCTCCTTATTCCTCCCACTATATTGATCAGTTTCTGGGACTGGAGCAATAGCACAGTGGGTAGGGCATTTGCCTTGCACACATGATCAACCTGGGTTTGATTGCTCCATCTCTCTCAGAGGACCCAGCAAGCTACCAAGAGTAGCCCCCCGGCAGAGCCTGGCAAGCTCCATGTGCATATTTGATATGCCCAAAGAGTAACAACAAATCTCACAATGGAGATGTTACTGGTGCCCATCACCAAAAGACTAATATATTAATGAGTTTCCAGAAACATTGTCTCAGGAATGAAGAATCTCCTTTTGCTGCCAGTGGGGAAGCCCGGGTGATTTATGTAAAGTACAGAGGACGCCCCCTCAAGAAGGTAATCTACTACTTTCCCTCTCTCCTGCTGGCATCCTGGGAATGCCTGAGAGATCTAGGACTGCTGAAGTCTCCATCGAGCCCCTCTGTGCATGGACTTCACATCCTGCTAGCCCCACGAGGCAGCTGTCAAACTGCTCCCGAGCCCATTTGTTCTCTGTGACACAGGAGTTGATTCCCAATTCCCACCACCTGATTTCCCAGGGAGCCATGAACACAAGCTGGAAGGAGGAGTTACTCTTTGCAGGAAAGGAACCTTAGTCCTAGGCCTTACCCAGGCCTTTCAGGTCTCGTGTCTCTCCCTCACTGTAAAGAATTTCAGGAAGAGATAAAGGATAACAAACTTACGAGAAAATAAAGGCAGGTAAGGAGAGAGATAGGAAAAGTGCTCAAGAGAGAAAGTGGGCCTCTCCAGAGAGAGAGAGAGAGAGAGAGAGAGAGAGAGAGAGAGAGAGAGAGAGAGAGAGAGAGAAAGCCTGAGCAAATCCCAGTGTTAAAGCATGAAAGTCTAAAACTCCTCCTCTCAAGAGAGGGGATGCAGCAACAGGCGGGGTGGTCAGCACAGGTCTGGGCTTCCTTTGTTCCAGTTGATGTATACATGTCTCGTCTCCCAATCTAGTCTGCTGCTAAGATGGTTGCCAATGGGGAGTTTGCAGAAGTTGATGGTGTTTTGGTATTTCCCCCCTGGCCTTTGATGGAGGGATCCAGCCTCTCCTCCCTAAAGGCCCAGCCTTAACCTCCTGCACTTGACCCAGAATCCTACATGTTGATTGCCATCCTGGCTCCGAAGTCTGAGAACTAGTTCTCTTTCAACTCTTATCTGCCCCTAATTACTTTTTCTTTTTCTCTGCCTTTGTTCATATTCTGTTGGATCTTGACTTCCTCTTTACAGCAAAAGCATCAAGTTGACATATGCAAAGAGTATGCATATACTATTACATAAATAAAGTATGGTCTTACTGAGAGGAACTTTCCAGCATTATTTTTCATTTTTAGTACCCTTGACCAAATGTTTCTTCTACTTTCTTTTTCCCATCAGTGTTCAAACAGACAGCAACATTCTCCAGCTTGAGTTTTCATATCTTTAACCTTCTCAAGTGTGACTTTAGCTTCTCCTTCCATTGCCATCCATGCTGCCGCTCCTAAAGGCCTAGATTTCAGAGGGTTTGGGACCTGATCTGTAGCTATAGTATGGTACTGATGCAGGGAAGCAGGCTGATAGGGAAGGACAATGAGTTATTGGGAATTAATAGAACTACCTCCAAGGCTGCTAAAAAAACTCACCATGTGAGCACAGAAATTAAGGCCCTATAAGTTCTTTACCTGGCCCCAACACAGACCCAGAGAAGCAGGAACAAAAGCCAGAAAAGGAATACCAAAGACCATCCACTCCAAGCTATATCTCTTTGCAACCACCCAGGTAAACAATGGACACTTGTCTAGGTAGAAAGACTCATGTGGGGCAGGTTGGGAAAAAAAAAAAAAAAAACGTATAAAATCCAACTTGGAACAAAGGAAATATGCACATAAGCTGCCAAAACACATTTGTTGCTGCCATGTGCTTGTGGTACCCAAGAACATGTGTTGCTGTTGCATGCCCTTTTCTCCCCTCGTGACAAGTGTACTTTTATATCTTTATCCGTTAATGCTGGGGTGTGTACTGGAGATCTCGTTCTACTCTGTTGAAGCCTGGGATTCTCTCTCTGCCAATTTACTCTCCCCCCTCAATTTTTCCAAATAAAATGTCTTATGCTTTGCTACTCAGCTCCTCCTCAATTTCTTTTCTGAAAGGGAAAGGCTACAGACCAAAAAGCCTAGGTAGAGTCTAGGACTGACTCCTTTCTTCTTCACGCTCACAGCAGATCCTTAATTCAATCTGAGATTTCCCAATCGAGGCAGATTGGTACATAGGGAAGAGCTCACTCATTGCAAAGATTTCTTGGGATGTAATAAAACCAAGGCTGCAAAAACCCACTTTATGCGCACAAGAATTAAGAACTGATGAAGTCTTTACCTGGTGCCAGCACACACCCTGAGAAGGCTGGACCTCCTACAGAGAGAATAAATGTCAGTAGAGTCAAAAGATTCATTATGACATGAAAGAAGAGCACAAAAACACTCAAAGTTCTTCCTTTATGACACTGCCGAGTCAACTCACATCAGCAGAAAATTCCAGGGCAAGGGAATCTGAAGTATATGCATCTAAAAGCTGGTATTAAAGGCCATTCAAGCCCAAGTTCTCTATAAGGCACTAAGCTACTCTCTCTCTCTTTATCTATCTATCTATCTATCTATCTATCTATCTATCTATCTATCTATCTATCTATCTATCTATCTTTCTATCTTTCTTTCTTTCTTTCTTTCTTTCTTTCTTTCTTTCTTTCTTTCTTTCTTTCTTTCTTTCTTTCTTTCTTTCTATCTTTTTATCTATCTATCTATCTATATATCTATCTATCCATCCATCTATCTATCTATCCATCCATCTATCTATCTATCTATCTTTTTATCTATCTATCTATCCATTCATCCCTCTATCCATCCATCCATCTATCTATCTATCTATCTATCTATCTATCTATCTATCTATCTATCTATCTATCTTTTATCTATCTATCTTCTATCTATCTATCTATCTATCTATCTATCTTTCTTTCTATCTATCTATCTATCTATCTATCTTTTTATCTATCTATCTATCTATATATCTATCTATCCATCCATCTATCTATCTATCTATCCATCCATCTATCTATCTTTTTATCTATCTATCTATCCATTCATCCCTCTATCCATCTATCTATCTATCTATCTATCTATCTATCTATCTATCTATCTATCTATCTATCTATCTATCTATCTATCTATCCCTTTCTCCCTTTCCTCAAAACCTCCAAATAAAACCTGTTATTTACTTCACTGCTGTCTCCTCCTGAAATTCTTTTCTGAGAGAAAGGCAAGGGACCCAAAAGACTTTCGTGAGAACTAGGACTTTTTTTTTTCTTGCAAACAGTAAATTCTTGCTCTGGTTTGAGTCCTCAGCTCCCAGAAAAATCTGGTGGTGGGAATTAACTTTTGTGCTAGGCAGAACAAGTGGATTAGGTGCAGTTTGCTAGCTGCCCTGCTGGTGCTGGCAGGACCTGAGGTCTCTGCAGTGCAGGGCCTCCTCTCAGGCTTTATCAATCCTACATTTCCCCAGCTTTTCTTCCGTGGCAGATGTGGATCAGAGAAAGTGTCACATTCTTTCTTGAGGCTGCCACCCCTCCTTGCTCCCCATTTCGCAAAGGTCACTTGGGAACCCACCGGCATCTGTATCAAATAAATAGTAATATTTCTTCATGGATGCATGGGATGCTTTCTTTAAAAAAATGTGATTACTTCCTTTACAGAAATTTTTAAAATATGAAATAAAGGGTAGATGTTGGATGTTGGGGAATTAGGCATTCCTATCCTCCATTCTCCTCTCTCTAATTTCAGCAAAGATTATTTTCGAAACTGGGTAATTCTTTTTTTAGTACATACACATAACTATTCTTAAATTTTACTTGAATTTTTCATTTAGTCCATTCCTTTTTCTTTTCTTCTCATGTTTATTTTACCTCCTAGGGTGTTTTGTTTGATTTTTCTGCTCTGTGGTAGCTGTGATGTATTAAATAGGCAAATCATTGATTTCATTTCCTTGGATTAGGTTTTTATCATTATTATTATTATTATTATTATTATTATTACTATTTTGCTTGGGGGCCATAACCAGCAATGCTTAGGGTTTGCTCCTGGCTCTGTCCTCAGTGATCTCTCCTAGCAGTGCTCAGGGGATCATATAGGGTGCAGGGGAATGAACCTGGGTCAGCCACACACAAGGAAAGCACCCTACCAGCTGTGCTATCTCTCTGGCTTGGAAGGGTTTGCATTATTAAACAATAGCTAAGTAGATCCCTTAGTTTCAGTTAAATAGTGAATTAAGAGTGGTCTAAAAGTATCTTAATGGCTATGGTGAATTTTGGTTTAAATCTGTTTAAATTCAGAATTCAAAGTAAGAGGAAAACCCTAGGAATTATATCAACCTCCTCAAGTATTGAATCCATAAACTAGCAATCTTCCATATGCAGCCACATTCTTTCAAAGTTCCCTTCAGTGTCTAATCATTTTTACTTGATAACCATCCTATACCTGCAAACATTTAGGGAAATTTATGCCAGCCTGTGGCAGCCCCCTTTATCATCCAGTCTGATTGAAAGCTAGGCTGAGTAATTCAGTATAATAGAAACTCCATCTTCTAAGGACACAGAAATAATAAATCGTTTGAATTGTGCCTTTATCTGAGAAGTACATGGAAATACTTAGAAATCCTCTTGTTTATTCCAGTTGTACCAGAAGGTCTTGTTCCACAATCAATTTAGAGCAGAATAGCTTCAGTGTTTTAGAACCAGAAAGATACTTAGGAAGCCTCAATGTGTTTTGAAACAAACAAACGTGTTTCCTGGTTGTTTTTTTTTTGCAGTTGTTTGTCTATTTTGGGGGGTCGTTTCAGAGGTGGGGAGAGGTGGAGGTTTCAAAGTGATACTCCAGGATCCCTAAGATTATTTTACACTATTCACGGAAAACCTGTTCCAGGATTAAGCCCTGAAATAATAAGGATTACCCAGCCCATGTTGGCAACGTTCAGAGGAAACCCTACAAGATTTGGGGGACTGAGTGGAGAAAGAGATTGAAAGCATAGAACACATGTGTTTTAATTCCAATACTAAATGTTTTGATTATTTCAGGAAGCCTCAGTGAATTTTTCAGAAGAAAAGTGGTTGCTGGGTTGGGATGTGTGTGTTTGTGTATGTGTGTTGTTGTTGTTGTTCTTGGAGGTGGTGGTGGTGGTGATGGTGGTGGTGATGGTGGCGGTCTTATTTTGTTGGGGTGCAGGGGCTTCCCAAATGGCACTCTGGGGATACTGGGGCCATTGACAGAGTGCACTGTAAATATTAGGCATTTAATTTTTTCTGACCTTTCTTCATGTATGATTAACATTCTACATTCATTTTTTGTTGTTGTTCAGAAAGTACCATTATTTGCTTGTTTCTAGAGTCTATCCTCCCAAATAACTGAAAATCTTTAACAGATGAGACAGATTACTAGACAATATCTATCGGTAATTTAGTTTAAATGTATGACTTTTGTGGAGAGGTACCACATCCAGTGGTATTCAGGACTTAATCCTGCTTCTGTGCTCAGGGATCATTCCTGGAGAAGTCAGAGACCATACATGGTTCTAGCATTCAAGCCAGGTTGGCCACATGTAAAGCAGGCTTCCACCTGCTGTGTTGCCCTCAGATCCCTAAGTTTATAATTAAATGTGTAAAAACATCTCATATTTTTGATTAATTTAGAATCTCCGTAATTATTTAGAAATGAGTTTGATGTTTTTGTCCATCTACTTAATTTATTGCTTATTATACTATCATAAGAAAGTCAATGATTTGAAACAGTATACTTATTGCATATGAACAGAAAAGTATGCCAAGAAGAGATGAGTAGCAGCACATGAAATTTTCTTTTTCTTTGTTTCCTTTCATTGATTTTCTCTTTATTACTGCAGCTCTGAGTATTTAATCTAGAATATCACACATGCAACACAATTGCTCGATTGATGAGCTATATCACTAGCCCCTTAAAAAGTAGAATATTTTAATGGGCAAATTTATATGGGAAAAATCCTAATTTTGAAGATTCTATGTGTTTCCAAATAGCTTGCATAGATTTATGCACTTAGACTAGACATAATTTCTCTATTTTAGAAACTAACAAAATTACTACCTTACAGTTTCATCAAAAATTTAGTAAGTCTAAGATACCAACTAGAAGATGTAATTTTAACTTTATCATGTGAACATGAAGAACATCAGGAAGGATTTGTGATCAAGATACAGACTTAGTATGGAAAATAGTATCAACATTCAAATTATTTTTATGTGACCAATAACCCATCGTACCAACATATAAACTTCTGAAACCACAGTACATTTAACAAGACAATACAAGGGACATATAACCAAGCAAATAAATATCACACTTTTAAATATGTTTGCAAAGGAGGCCCTGCATGGAGATGCAACCCCAGCGGCCACACGTGTGTTGCCTCTCGGCCCCGGAGGCCAGCTAAACTACTTTGGGCACCAGCAGCTTCTTGCAGAAATGTCTCTAGACTGTGAACTGAGCCCCGGTCACCATCTTGTGATGACCACAAAAGGGAGGTACGAGCTTGCAATGATGCAATTTCTGGCAGAAATTTCCCTGGACTTAGTTACTGAAATACAGAAATCCAAAACTGTGCAGCCGTGACCGCATATCTCTTCATTGTCAGCAATGGAAAACAAATTATCAAATGCTTCCTTCTCAACAGGTCTGACTTTGGGGGGAGGGGGAACTCCAAACAATAATATTGAGGTTTTTGTTGAAATATTGAATGTAATCAAATTAAAGAGAAAAGTAAAGTGAAATTTATAAGCTACACAGGCGGGGGTGGAGTGGGGGAGGGGTGGCGGTGAGATATACTGGGGTTCCTGGTGGTGGAATATGTGCACTGGTAAAGGGACGGGTGTTTGAGCATTGCATAACTGAGACTTAAGCCTGAAAGCTTTGCAACTTTCCATATGGTGATTCAATAAAAATAATAATAATAATAATAATAATAAATAAATAAAAAATAAAAATGTTTGCAAAATGAAAAGTTTCATGCTGAGTGAAATGAGTCAGAAAGAGAGAGACAGACATAGAAAGATTGCACTCATCTATGGTATATAGAATAACAGAGTGGGAGACTAACACCCAAGAACTGTAGAAATAAGTACCAGGAGGTTGACTCCATGGCTTCGAGGCTGGCCTCATGTTCCGGGGAAAGGTCAACTCAGAGAAGCGATCACCAACTACATTGTAGTCGAAGGCCATGTGGGGGAAGGGAGTTGCGGGCTGAATGAGGGCTAGAGACTGAGCACAGCGGCCACTCAACACCTTTATTGCAAACCACAACAGCTAATTAGAGAGAGAAAACAGAAGGGAATGCCTTGCCACAGTGGCAGGGTGGGGTGGGGGGGAGATGGGATTGGGGAGGGTGGGAGGGACACTGGGTTTACGGGTGGTGGAGAATGGGCACTGGTGAAGGGATGGGTTCCAAACTTTGTAGGAGGGAAGTATAAGCACAAAAGTGTATAAATCTGTAACTGTACCCTCACGGTGATTCTCTAATTAAAAATAAATAAATTTAAAAAAAAATGTTTGCAAAGGACAAATTCTTTCTTTCTTTCTTTCTTTCTTTCTTTCTTTCTTTCTTTCTTTCTTTCTTTCTTTCTTTCTTTCTTTCTTTCTTTCTTTCTTTCTTTTCCTTTTTTTGCTTTTTGGGTCACACCCAATGATGCACAGGGGTTACTCCTGGTTCATGCACTCAGAAATTACTCCTGGTGTTGCTCGAGGGACCATATGGGATGCTGGGAATCGAACCTGGGTCATGCAAGGCAAATGCCCTACCCACTGTGTTATTTCTCCTGCTCTGACAAAATCTTTCTTGTCTTGAATAGAAACTTAGGTATTCTGCAAAACTAATGACTCATTCAGAAAATAAGTCTTAATAAAATAATAAAAATATTCACCATGTAGTGATTAAAGTTAGCTTGTTTTAAAAGTGGCTTTGTATAAGAGTCTATAACCTTGTGGTGGGATAGTACAACTACTTTGTACTACTTCTGACTGAATTGCAAGCCCCCCCCCACACAAACACACACAAAAATCCCCACGAAACACAAAAATCTCACTCATTACTCATTCATTGATTTGTTTGTTTGAGGGTCATATCTGGTAGTGCTCAGGGCTTACTCTTGGCTTTGCACTTAGAGATCGCTCCTGGCAGACTCAGGTCTGGGGATCAAACCAAGATTACGTGCAAGCCAAATGCCCTAACCACTATATTATTGCTCCGGTCCCAGTCTCAGCCACTTTTAAAACAAATCTATTGAGGAAAACAAAGGTAGTACTCGCTAAGATTTTGACCCAATATTTAATGATTTGTTCACATTGGCAGAGAAAACAAAAATAAGCAAATGTCCTCTACCTTACTTGCTGTACTATTGGTCTGGTCTGAGCGAGACCTTTTTCTCTTCTGACATGAAGTGGAATTATTTTTCAATTGTTGAGTGTTCTTTGACCACATGCAATGATGCTCAGGGCATACACCTGCTATAACAGGGTTCACTTTTGGCAGTGCTCGGGTGTGCCTAGGATCATGCCCTGAGTCAGCCAAGTGTGTGGTAGATACATATAGGTAGGAAGAGTACAGAAATCCTACCTGCTGTAGTGTTTGTACCCAGGCCCATGAATCAGGGAATTTTGCAAAAGTATCAAATAGTTAACGTTTTATCTTATTCTACCCCTCTCTCAAGGTTTAATAAAACCTTACCCTCTTTGCTGTGTAGAAAACCTATCCCCAGCTACCAGTGTCTAGAGTCATAACAAGAGCAAAAACAAGGTGCAAAATAACTTTTTCTATGGAATCTGAGGTGGGAACAAGTGATGGTCTCTGGAGTTATCAGATGCCAGAAACTAACTCCTTTTTAAAGGCTCTTCCAATCTATTTGGAGAAATCGCTTACCGTGAAGAGTAAGTGCACCTCTATTTCTTTTATTTTTATGGTATTTTTTTGAATTACCATAATTGAATCACTGTGATGTACAGTTACAAAGCTTTCATGATTCTTAGTCAGAAAATGAACGAACAGCCATCCCTCCACTAATGTACACTTTCCACCACCAATGTCCCCAGAATCCCTCCTGCCATTGCCACCCCACCCCACCCTCTGTCTCTATGGCAATTTCCTTCTTACTCTCTACTTTGGGGCATTATGATTTGCAATACAGATACTTAGAGGCCATCATGTTTGGTCCATTAACTACTTTCAGTACATACCACTCTGAAACTACCCAATCCGGTCTCAGATGCACCTCTATTTCTTATGACAGAGGAATTTTGTCCTCAGCTGAAGTCTATCTATCCTTCTAGATTGCAGTTTTTGAAGTGACCTAAAAAGAACCTTGGGTAGATTCTCATAGTATTGGCCCATAGCTGTTTCACTTTTGTACTGTCAAGTGCTTGGAGGTCATGGTGTGTCCAGACTGATGGTCTCAGGGTGACTCTGCCATCTGAGAATTTAGTTCAGACTTCTGTCTTTGTGTTCTTCAAATTTAGGAAGAAAACATTAATCTTTAAATGTTCTCATGGGGCCTCTCCTATGATTCTTAGTTAACTAGGCTGGTGCTCAATAAAACTCAAGGATGTAGTACTCAGGCTGGTCCCATGGGGAGTTGCTTGGGCCTTTCCTGTATGGGTAAAGGCTTTCTGGGGCTATACTGGAAAGTGCTAGGGGCACTAAGGGCTGCCCTCAGGAATTCTCAAGGGACTGCATGATACCTGTAATCATATTTGGGAAGGATACATGTTAGGTATATGCCAAACCATTATACTAACTCTCTTGTCCCATCATTCAAGCTTCATAATCTTGTTAGAAGAAAATTTTCTCCAACATTATGTGACTTTCTGAAGCCTACACCTAGTCATTGAATACTTTCCTGGAAGTCCTTTTAATCCATTAGTTTTGTTTATTTTGGGGAGAAAGTTGACGGGCGAATGTGAGCAATGCTCGGGAACATTTCCTGACTCAATGCTCAGTCGTACCCCTGGTAGTGCTCAGAGATCATATATAATTTAGAAAATTCAAATTGGGCCACATGCAAGGTGAATTACTTGGCTCTTGTATAGTGGCCTCTGGACTTACTGGTTTCTGAATTAAAACAAATATATATTTTTTCTGTCTGCTTTGGTGCAATAGTATATAACGGGTATTTATAGCACAACTCACTGCAAATGAATCATTTATAATCTCTCACATTCAAAGTCTTGTCACTGCTATATCCTTGGTAAAAGTAAGGGACCAAAGGGGATATAATACTTTTCAACAACTCTTCTAAACCTTTTCTTTTTTTTTATCTTTTATTGAATATCTATGAGATAGATCATTACATATCTGTTCATGATTGGGTTTCAGTTATACAATGATCCAAAACCCATCCCTCCACCAGTGTATATTTCCCACCACCAATGCCCCCCATTTCCCTACCATCATCTCCCAGAATGTACCACTTTCCTCCCAGCTGGCCTTTCTGGCAGGCACTTGTCTTCTTTCTCTCTCTCCTTTTGTGCAGAATGGCTTGCAGTACAGGTACTAAGAGGTCATTGTGTTTGTTCAGGATGCTCAGTACTTTTATTGGGAAGGGAAGGCTGGAGTAGCTTTTAAAAGCTTTAGGGTGTGGATGTGACTGGCAAGGCTTCTGGAAATATAGGGAGGTGGGGGGAGATAGCTCATCCCAAACCCAAGAAAGCCTAGAGATTTCAGTCACAAAAATCATATACCTGAATTTTCAGGAGATTATAAAACCCTCGGAGGGATGGGCTCCAGTTTCCCTCCCCACCCTGAGCAGAGCTCCTGGCAGCTGAAGACCACTGAAACCTATCTACCTCCATGCTCGAGGCCCCTCTCCACACGGATAGGCCTCACACATGAAGGTACCAGCAGAGGAACCCAGGTGTGTGTAATCCCATCAATGGCCAACATCCAGACACTTAAAAGTGAGCTCCCAGATATCTTGTAGCCTACTTCTCCTTTTGGGAGAAACTGGCAAGCTTCTGAGAATTTTCTGCCCAAGTGAGATAGCCTTGCAAGCTTCCCATGGTGTATTCATATGCTAAATCCAGTAACAAGCTGGATCTCATTCACCTGACCCTGAAAAAGCCTTCAGTGTGACATCTTTGTCGAGTCCAGAGAGACTTCTAAGATTTCAGGGAAAGGACAAATGGAGAGGTTACTGAGCTCACTTGAGAAATGGACAATTAACGGGATTTCGTGATTCATGATTTGTGATATATCTCTGTGAGGTCCCTCCTGAAACAGTGGAGTCGGCTGGGGGCTGTTGGCTATTTTGGATTGTGGGGGAAAGCAGTGCTTGTGGGTTCTTCTTGGGTGGACACCAGCCTAACCCACATCCTTTCAATTTATTCCAGTCTGTGCAGGTTCAAGGTTAACTGCGTCTTTTGATCTCTTTTGAGATTTAAATCTTTTTATCAGTGCTTAACATCTTCATTTTTAGAGATATTTGGACCTCATCAATCTTATATTCTCTAGGTATTATGCGTCAAATAAAATGTAGAAGTTCTTTATATAGACTTTGCATCATCTCATAGGAAACTCTTATTTATATATATAAATCATTATAGAATGGTTGTATTCATCTATAGTTATAATTGTCAGTTCTATTACATGTTAGGAGAATATATTTTCCTTATGAACTCCAACTGTCTTAATCTCCACAAAAATATTATAATGTCTCATTAATAAAACAAAAACAAATAGTCCTTTATTATTCTCCTTCATTAATCTACTATCAATCTCATTCCTAATGTTAAACCATTGTGATTGACAAAAAAAGTTTATCCAACTTCTATAGGAAAGTGACAAAATTAACTCCAAGCTCATTGAAGAAAGATTGATATAAATTTCAATAATATACAAAATGCAATGATACTGAAATAATATATGCTGCCTTTTAAGTAATAATTGATCCTGCTAATGTAGGTGAATACTTATTCTCTCAATATATAAATTTCAAAGAATGACAGTTGAAATAAAGTACATTTCATTTTCATGGACAACTCATTTTACACAATAATTATTGAAGTTAATTAGCGTATGTACAAAATTTTATACATTTATAAAGTCTTGTGCAATTAAATTTGAGTTTGAGTTGTTTAAAATATTCTAGTTTCTGTGACATAAATATAAGATTCTCCCAATTTGTTCTGAGATTTTTCTTTTTTTTTATATTGTTTTTGGTGCTACCCACCACAGTATTCAGGGTTTATTACTGACCATATACTGGGGAACAAAGCTAGGTTGTCCCTGTAAAGCCAGAGCCCTACCTACTGTACTGTCTCTCTTTTTAAAAATTTTATTTATTTATTTTTAATTTATTCTTTTATTGAATCACCATGTGGAAAGTTACAAAGATTCCAGGTTTAATCTCAATCATACAATGTTTGAATACCCATCCCTTCACCAGTGCACATATTCCACCACCAAGAATCACAGTATACCTCCCCCCACCCCCACCTCCCCAGCCCCCCACCCCGCCTGTGTAACTGATAAATTTCACTTTACTTTCACTTTACTTTGATTACATTCAATATTTCAACAAAAAACTCACTATTATTGAGATTTTTTTCTTTAGAGTGAAACAACATTTTTGTTACCTTGTCCCTTTTTTTTCCCTCTTCAAAGGTATATTTGTTTTATGTCAAAATGAAGTTACCGATTTATTTTTTACTTAAATGATATGTGAGTTTTCTTTCTCTAAACTATTCCCATTAACAAGAAACTATCACTTCTATTAGAACTCTGAAGTAATCAACAACGCTAGAAAATTGACTATATGAGATTATTATTTTGAAAGAAATAGAAGTAGTAACTTTTCTATGGCCTACTTCTAAATTTCCTCTATACATGTAAATTTAAAAAGGCAAAAAATAAAAAGGAATTTGTTTTCAAAGGCCCTAAACAAGTAAATACTTATGGAAAAAGAGAATAATTGTGAAGCACTTTTAAGAGAAATTAGTCTCTCTTGTCAACTGTCATCAAGATGGATTACATTCAGCTGTATTGTCAAAGAAGAAATGAAATCTAACATATTTGCAGCTAAGACAATAGTGTGCATATTTTTAAATTGCATCAGGTAGGGCCTATTATTTAAGATTCCTTGCTACTGTCATTGTCACAACATCCTACATTATTCAAACCAAGCATCAATTCCATTAGTCTCTCCTTTGCTGTCAAAGATGCAAATACAGGATTGTGTTGCTTAGAGTAAATGCATCATCTGAATGGAAAATATGTCAGGAAATATTAAATAGTATAACATCTGATTTGTGGAATAAAATCAAATAGATGAGCTACTATCTCCATACAAAAAGGACATTCCTTATAATAGCTGAAAAATTATGAGGATTTTTAAAAAGTCAACAACAGTAAGATAATCACCTCTGTGCATCTAGTATATAAAGAATATGATTTCCAATTTTTTTTGTATTTAATAGAAAATCAATACATACTTTTGAGTAAATGAATGAAAATTAAAAAGTGCATGTTTAATATATTAGCAGCACTCTAAGAAACTAAATTGGCTTATTAATAATTCCTGGGATATTCAGGAATCTATAAAAACATCCAGAGTTCCAAATCTTAAACATCCCACAACAACCTAAATATGTGTCAATTTATAATCTTAGAAATTGTCAATACTTTGTTTGGCAAAGCAAGAGTGAAATGCTGTCTCTAGTAACAGTCACTGTCACTGTCACTGTCATCCCGTTGCTCATCGATTTGTTCAAGTGGGCACTAGTAACATCTCTCATTGTGAGTCTCATTGTTACTGTTTTTGGCATATCCAATAAGCCACGGGTAGTTTGGTAGCTCTGCCGTGCAGACACAATATATTTCCTCACATCCCTGCTATTTGATTCTTTAATCAACAGAAAAATACAGGGGTCCAAAACATCAGTAGAAATTATGATTTCTGTTTTTGAGATTTATTAGGTCAATAATTATTGTATGAGTTAGAGGACAAAACTTGCAACACTGCCCAGAGCTAATCCTGAGGATATTAAAAATAGATATTAGTCAATGGACTTAAAACATTTTAAACTCCACAGTTGTGGAAGTGATTCTATTAAAACATTGAAGCTATCTGTTAAAATTACTCAGATAAACACAATAGCATATGTTACTTAAATAATATTAATATCTACTTTAAAGATTTATGGCATAATCTTTTATATGACAATATTTATTTACTTAGGATATAATCTTATTTTAATTTACTAATAACATGAAAATTTAGCCATGAGTTTTTCTATTTGCACATAGGTTCATATGGAGTTTATGATTATTTTAATCAAATCTAAAAACTGAATGTAACGCTACAAATTAAAAATAATTATCACTTATTAAGGATACATAATATTTCATTAACATTATTCAATTTTATGTACATTTTTACCCAATGAGTTTAGTGTTTTAATCTTAATTCATTATTTAATAGAGGTTCTTAAAAAGTTTGAGTAACTTAACTATTTTTATTCAGCTGTTTTTCCCTAAGACAAATTTTTATGATAAAAAGAATAAAAGTTATGTTATTAATAATAACTAGCCCTCTACTTGAATACAAAGTTACTGCCTACACTTTCAATAAGACCTTAATCAAGTAAAAATGCAAGTTAATATATAAGAACATGTATAACTTTTGTGAAACAATGTTTATTCTCCACTCAATAATATTAACCATGTAAAATGCTAGTAAAGCCTGGAAATCATTATATATGGTAGTTCTATAGCCATGGTACCTACACAATCTGAAAATTATAACCTACATAAAAACAAAAATTTGCCTACACACGATTGTAAAATTTAAATGGGAGATAACCAATAGAAATCAATTTGGTTGCTAACTCTAATTTATGAATAATTTCCTTTTTTTTGTTTCTACCTAGTTTTAATAATAGATTTTTCTCTAGTTTCTCAGAACAGTTTTCATTAATTACTTCATGTCCGACACCATGTGATTTCAATAGATTTTCATTAAAATAAATTCCTGAAATTGTAATATATGTCAGTACATTATTTAAGATAAAAGAAGGTCAATAGTGCAATAGTCATGGTTCTTTTTTTTTTGGATGGTTTGTTTATACAGGCCCAGGAGAGGGAGTGTATTCACTTATTTAATTGGCAAATGTATGTTGATACAGAAAGCTATTCCCCTTCTTATCTTAGAAGTAAACAACCTGCCCATATCATGAGTTCTCCACAGTTGTTTAAAAGCAACCTCATTTGTGGCACTTCAGCCACTATTCATTCTTCTAACCAACATGTATACCTGCCTATGTGTGGATTGATATATTAAACATTTCTTTCTTTCTTTCTTTCTTTCTTTCTTTCTTTCTTTCTTTCTTTCTTTCTTTCTTTCTTTCTTTCTTTCTTTCTTTCTTTCTTTCTTTCTTTCTTTCTTTCTTTCTTTCTTTCTTTCTTTCTTTCTTTCTTTCTTTCTTTCTCTCTTTCTTTCTTTCTCTCTTTCTCTCTTTCTTTCTCTCTTTCTCTCTTTCTTTCTCTCTTTCTCTCTTCCTTTCTTCCTTCCTTCCTTCCTTCCTTCCTTCCTTCCTTCCTTCCTTCCTTCCTTCCTTCCTTCCTTCCTTCCTTCCTTCCTTCCTTCCTTCCTTCCTTCCTTTCTTTCTTTCTTTCTTTCTTTCTTTCTTTCTTTCTTTCTTTCTCTCTTTCTTTCTGTCTCTCTTTCTCTCTTTCTTTCTCTCTTTCTTTCTCTCTTTCTTTCTCTCTTTCTTTCTTTCTTTCTTCCTCTTTTTCTTTCTTTCTCCCTTTCTTATAAAGCACACATGTCTGGTGTTTGCATTTTTATAGTAAAAAAAAATTTTAGAAAAGACCACCTTCATCATATTTTATTTAAGCAGCAACCTGATGTGTTATAAAAGCATAAAGAAAAAATGATGCACTTTATTTGTTTCCAGTTTTGGTTTTTTGACATATGGGACAACATATATTTAAGTACAAATTGCATAAATATTGACATACATGTACTGATTTATCTCTAGAAATAAGATATTTTAATTTAATACACTAAGTGGTTTAGATTAGCAGCTGTTTTTCTCAAGTATATATTTATAAATCACACGGGCATTCTGAAAAAAGTACTTTACTTAATTACAAAAGTTAGACAAAACATGTATTCCAACTACATAAATATTGTGTTTATATCATAGAGTCTTCATTTTTTAAAGCAACTTGATAGCACTACTAGTTTAATTTCCTAGAAATTATATAGCATCTTTAGGAAATGTATTTGTAAAAACAGGATTACAATACTAGAGTAATTTTCACTATATCACTGTTATCCCATTTTTTGTCAATTTGCTCAAGCGGGCACCAGTAACATCTCCATTGTGAGGCTTCTTGTTACTGATTTCGGCATATTGAATACTCCACAGGTAGCTTGCCAGGCTCTGCCATGTGGGCGAGATACTCTCGATAGATTGCTGGGCTCTCCAAGAGGGGAGGAGGAATGAAACCCAGGCCAGCCACGTGCAAGGTAAAAGCCCTACCTGCTGCGCTATCACTCCAACCCAGAGTCATTTTAATTTTTTTGGAAAGGAAAAGTAACTCTGACTCTATTCTGGAGTTCACCTCTAAAATAATACTTCATGGGG
This sequence comes from Sorex araneus, assembly GCF_027595985.1. Taxonomy (NCBI): domain Eukaryota; kingdom Metazoa; phylum Chordata; class Mammalia; order Eulipotyphla; family Soricidae; genus Sorex; species Sorex araneus. Next base: position 18,527,023 of record NC_073304.1, on the reverse strand, counting down.
CTGGAGCGATAGCACAGTGGGTAGGGCGTTTGCCTTGCACGCGGCCGACCCGGGTTCGAATCCCAGCATCCCATATGGTCCCCTGAGCATGGCCAGGGGTGATTCCTGAGTGCAGAGCCAGGAGTAACCCCTGTGCATCGCCAGGTGTGACCCAAAAAGGAAAAAAAAAATAATACTTCAAACAAAAAACTAATTAAATATTCTCATTTTTAAAATAATTTTACTCAGAAGGTATGATCTGTATACCTTCTTTTGCTTAATTCATCTATATTTCTTTTCTATTGCAAGAATTTTAAATTACCATATGTACAATGTACTGTATAGAAAGCAAATCCTAGTAGCTCAAAAATTTGCATGCAAGTTCTGGCACTTAAGTAATGAACACTATCCAAAAAATGAATTTTGAAAGTAAGATTAAATTGAATTTACAGTAAATATTCAAAAGTATCTTTTCCAGGTATCTTTGTATGTTATAGTAATATAGTGAGGCTATAGGATAAACAATAAAATATAAAAAATTTCCTTTTTACTGATAGAATAACTCCTTTCTTTTTCATCTTTATTGTTAAGTGAAAGCATAAGAGTAATAAAATAGACTTCTACAAACTATAATACCCACAAAGGAATGACAAAACATTTTTTTTAAAAGACATGTCATGTAGGTGTGCATAAAATTACATGCATGTGTAAACTACAACAAATGTCTTTGTTTCTTAGCCAGAATATACTTCGAGCATATACTTTCTTAGCATAAAGTAAATGAAAGTGATTAAGGATATAGTAAGGGATCTTATTTTATTTTTGTTGATTTCCTTTTGTGCCACACTGGTGGGACCATAGGTGGGTGATGAAAATTAAATAGGAGTTTCAGTATCCAATTCAAGCACCTTATCACCTGCACTATCTCTCTGCTCCTCACAACAGATCTTAAAGTATGCTTTAAAAAAATGAACTTTCTTAGGGTTTGAGGAGATAATACAGTGGTAAGGGGTTTGTATTGCAGCTTTTGGCCCTGGCTTGATCCCTGGAACCTAATATGGTCCCTCAAGATCCGCTAGAAGTGATTCTGAAGAGCAGAGTGAGAAGTAAAGTCGAAGCACTGCCAGGTGTGGCAAAACAAGTAAATAAATAACAATAAAAATAAATAAATAAAATGAATTTTTTTTGCAGTGGTAAATTCATACCTTATATCCTAAGTGTTAAGAGACCATTTGGTTTGGCCAAGACTCAGTTATGGTTACCAGATATAGTCTCTCACATTAAGCATCTGTAGACATTGACACATTCTATGCAGCAACAATTTTATGATATTGGCTCATTGATAGTACATAGAATTGTGGTTCTTAATAGAAAAGGAGCAGGACTGTGGTGATAGGTCAGGAGTCAGGAGCACACGACTTGCATACACAAAATTCTGAGTCTGATCTTCAGCACTAAATAGACCCTTGGCCGTCATTGAGAGTACCTATGAAGGAAACTAAGCAATACAGCACCATTTGAATTCTCTGGTCTGATTGGCATGAGTAGTACCAAGAGATTCCCTGAGCACTGCTTGGGGCTCCCTATCAAAAATAAAGATAAAAAGAGAAGAGCAGAAGATGAGCACAATCACCCTGGACTTTCTTCTGAGGATGATTTCTACACGGGGACAATAAAGATAAAAAAAAAAATCAAACAGTGGTAACTGGCAGAAGTACAAACATGAGTTCAGAGAAGCAAAGAAAACCAAATGAGAAACAGGGAATTGACATAAAGGGGACTTTGGCAGTATTTCTAGCAATCCTTTGGAATCTTTGACTGAACATAATAAGCCTGTATGTGCAGAGAGGGATTCAATCTGCCATATGAATCTTTTTATTCAATGTTAATGAATTCAATTAAACAATGTAAAATGTGTGTTTGAGTCAAGTGAAGTTTTCTTATAAATAAATGAATTATTGTCAATTATACATATATTACTGGATGAAAGAGAAAATAATATGAATAGCTTAATAGATGTAGAAAGCATGACATAATTCTAAGTCTCTTTAGGACAAATTTTCAGCATTAGAAGAACATGGAAAAATGACATTGAAGCTGGTAAAGTTTACTCACAAACAATATAAGCTAATATCATGCACACATTATCTCTGTGATTTGGAACTGTTTCTCTAAACATCATGCAGCAAATTCTATCTAGTTCACCATAGGAGATGTAATAGGAAAAAGTATGACTTGGAAGAAGAAAAGTAGTATGGGGATGAAAAGATGGAATATATATATTTGAAATTAAGACATCAAACTCAAAAACTGAATAGAATTTTTCCATTTTATTTTTTTTTTGCTTTTTGGATCACATACGGGAATGCACAGGGTTTACTCCTGGCTCTGGCTCTGCAGTCAGGAATTACCCCTGGCAGTGCTAGGGGAACCATATGGGATGCTGGGAATTGAACCCAGGTCAGCCATATGCAAGGCAAATGCCATATCAACTGTGTTTTTGTTCCAGTCCTGATTTTTTTCTATTTTAATAATAATATTTTCTATGCCTGTACATATAAAATATTGAATAATATTATATGAGTGAACAGGCATTCAAGACATCATGTCAAGGAGAATGAATGGAAATGTGAATTGTTCTCTTCTACACCATTTTAAATCTATGTCCACCCAAACTCCTTCAACCTTCAACTACCTACCATCACTCCTGCCAATCACTCCACAATCATGGAGGACATAAAGGCCAGCAGCACAGAGGAATTCGAAGATGGCTCCAAGATTGACACAAGCAAGAATCAACAGGATGCAGGTAAAATATTTACTGGAGGCTTGAGCTGGCATACAAGAGAGAGTGATCAGACTGAATATTTGTCTGGATTTGGGAAGTTGCAGACTGGAAAATTACAACAAAACCAGTCACTGGAAGATCAAGAAGATGTAGTTTGTTTGTTTTTCAAAGAAAGGTGCTGCTAGAGTTGATAAGCTTTGGAACTCGAAGAACACAAACTGGATGGCGAATTGATAGATCCTGAAGAGAGCAAAAGCTTTAAACAGGAAGGAACTCTACCACAAAGTTTTTTGTGGGTGGACTGGCCCCAGATATTCCTGAAGAACAAATCAAAGAATATTTTGGAGTCTTTGGAGAGGTTGAAAATATTGAGCTTCTTGGGCTGGAGCGATAGCACAACTGGTAGGGCGTTTGCCTTGCATGCGGCCGACCGGGGTTCAAATCCCAGTATCCCATATGGTCTCCTGAGCACCGCCAGGGGTGATTCCTGAGTGCATGAGCCAGGAGTGACCCCTGTGCATCACCGGGTGTGACCCAAAAAGCAAAAAAGAAAAAAATATTGAGCTTCTCAATAAACACAAAAATGAATGTGAGAGGAGAATTTTGTTTATATTACATACACAGATGAAGAGCCAGTTAAGAAATTATTAAGAAATCAGATACCAACAAATTGGGTCTGGGTTGTGTGAAATCAAAGTTGCACAACCCAAAGAGGTATATCGGCAACAATAACAGCAACAAAAAGAGGAAGGGGAGCTGCTGCTAGTACTGTTTCGCCATGGAGATCACAGCCCAAAGTGAAATAAAGGATTTAATAATGATTATGATCACTGCCACTGTCATCCCATTGCTCATCGATTTTGTTCGAGTGGGCACCAGTAACATCTCTCATTGAGAGACTTTTATTGTTACTGTTTTTGGCATATCCAATACGCATGGGTAGCTTGTCAGGCTCTGCCGTGCGGGCTCCATACTCTCAGTAACTTGCTGGGATCTCCAAGAGGGGCAGAGGAATATGAAAATTGCAATAATGCCTTTAGTGGAGATCAAAACTATAGCAGCGAAGGCAGATATGATTATACTAGAGACTGGAGTGGATAGCACAGTGGGTAGGGTGTTTGCCTTGCACGTGGCTGACCAGGTTCGATTTTTCCGTCCCTCTTGGAAAGCCCGGCAAGCTACTGAGAGTATCCTGCCCTCATGGCAGAGCCTTGCAAGCTACCCGTGGTGTATTCGATATGCCAAAAACAGCAACAACAAGTCTCACAATGGAGATGTTACTGGTGCCCGCTCGAGCCAATCGATGAGCAATGGGACGACAGTGCTGCAGTGCTATAACTCTGGGAACTAGAAATGTGGGACAGGGGATTCAGATACAGTGGTGAACAGATGTGGCAACAACCGAAAGAATTACCAGCTGTACTAAATGAAGACATGGAGAAAAACAGAAGATGTTTAAAGTTACCCATCTTGCAGGACAACATTAAAGACAGGTCATCTGTTGATCTAATATGATTGTTCTGTAAAGACTTTTTTTTGTGTATAAGATGCAACTATATCTGGCTGTATATAGCTGCCAAATAGTTTTCTTTGTCCTTTGTCCTTTTCTTTGTCCTTTGCTGTTTTATGACTTGTTGTAGATTTATACTTAAACAAAACTAAAATCCAATTATTTGCCTATGACAGTAACTTTTGTCAGTATCTCAACAAATCTTTTGGTTAAGCAAGAATTGTCTAAGGGACTGAATCAATAGAATAGTAGGGGGTTGCCTTGCATGGAGCCTGACCTAGATTTGATCCCCAGTATTTTATGTGGTCTGCTGAGCCCCACCAGGAGTGATTCCTGAATAAAGAACCAGAAGTAACCCCTGAGAATTACAAACAAATCAAATCCAAAGGAATAGTCTGGGTAATTGAAACACACTAGATTATATATATGGAAAAAGACAGGCAGTATCATAGAGTTAATAGGATTGTAGATATGTATACATACCTAAAGGAAATATAAATCGTCATAACTTAATTATAATTAAATATCATATTCATAAGTATTATAGCTCTAAATTAAAAATTACTCTATGGTGTAACTAATGGGAGAAATGGGTTTAAAGTTTAACCAATCTTACATTCCAGATCTTATATTCAATCTCAAGTTTGATTCAAACTATTCTTTTTCCCTCTAAGATTACTAATGTATCTAATGTCACTTGGTCTCTCAGCTTTTTATCCTCACTTATTCCAGTTTATGAAGAAAAGAGTCACTGCTAACTCAATGTGAATAAATAAGAAAACTGGAAGAAAATGTTTCATAGCTCTTGTTTTCTTATCTATACTATATATGATGTTGTTTATATGTTGCTGATATTCTAATTAGCAGCAACTGGTCTCTTCATTATCACTGCATTGGTCCTTTCATGGAAAAAAAGCTACACCACATTGGCTAATTTATCCCTAATTTATCCAACTAAATAAAGAGGTTTACCTAATATATTGAAAGCAGAATAATATTGGAAAACAAAATAAAACAAATATGTTTGTCGAGATATTCAGTGAAAAGATTTATTTTACATTTGTTGTGCCACTCGGCCCCTCCTCTGAGGTGATAATTCTCCCACAGTCTTGTGAGCTGCTTGCTCTCTGCACACCTGCCTCCTCCAATGAATTCAAAGAGAGAGGGTGACCTTTCCATCCATCCTCCCATGGACATTCCCATTTTCCAGTCATAATTAGCATGATTAAGTCATAAAGAGAAAGAGTCCTCATATTATAAGATGCCGCACAAAACCAAGGATGAGTCGTAATTCTGCTTAACCTCAGTAGTACTGACATTTTAAAAATTGAGCTTCTTAAGACACATGCATAAATCTCTAATGTTGGAATTTTGGAGGAAATATTTTTTGAGCAAGTTTCCTCTTGAAGCCAATAAAAGTCTTACATTTGGATGAGAACAATCATAATTCTTCTTAAAGATAACCTTGGGTTTCCAGTGTATAGTTTTTCATGTACTTTGATCCTCTCCTACAATACCATTACTTGCCATTAGACTGGATACCATCACCTTTAAATCAAAAGGCATTTTTTTTTAATTCCTCCTATCACCTCTTATCTTTTCAGTCACAGATAAGGTGCTATCAGCTCCAGACATTTTCTAGAATTAATAAAGTAAGTTTTTATTTCAAAAATGCATTCCAAATATTGTCTTAAACATATATATTCCTTGAAAGCATAAACAAAGTATCAAATGAAAGATATACCATCATTAATTTATCACAATCTAATTTTTAAAAATAATAGTATGGGTAAGGTACAGTAAATTATTTTAAAGATGACCTATCATGAACAGTTTCTAAGAAAATATAAGGGTTGGTTACATTATGCGCTTCTTCTATTCCAACTCCCATGGGTTAAATAGCCATGGGTTAATTCTGCCAGGTGTTTTATCATGCATGGCATGAAGTTGATAACATAAACACAGGCATGGCCAGACTTGTCAGCTGTTGCTGTGAAGTATATGAATCATAAATTGCAGACATCTCTGTTGGTTAACATTGGGCTGTCCTTGCTCCTCCCAAAAGGAACTTAGGTTTGTTGTGCCACTCCCACAACAGTGGCCCTGAGGCACACACAATTCCATCAAGAACTAATAATCCTATATTGCTTTTCCCTTTCCTTTGTGCTGCTTACATGGTTTAGCAATGTCCTTTTTGTATAGACACAGGATGACAATTCACACTATGCTTTTGTAATATAGTAGTTAATTGACTCCAAAATAATATCTACTCCTGGGCATCTGTCATATTTACCTGATGTAAGGTTCAGTTGCCTTTACTTCCTAATACTCCCAAAAGGAAGGTCCAGACAAAGGGACTGGGTGGATCCAGGACAAGCTGTAAGCATCAAAAGGGAACAAGCTAAGCACCATAAGTATAACAAGTTAAGAGCATGGTCATGGAACAAACTCTGTCCTGACCCAAAAAGAAGTAACTGAATAAGGACCCTGCTGGGGTTAAGAAAGACTAATCTGGCCTGAGGACTGTGGTCTGGGATATACAGCGAGATGTCCCCAGGGAGACCTAATTTGTAAGCTTAATCTATCTTACTTAATCTATACTTACATACAAAATGACTAGAAATATCATAAGAAGTAAATTTACTATGATTGTTTAAACGGGTGGTCTCATTCACCTAACCTTGAAAGAGCCTCCAATGCTCCAATGTGGCATTGCTGGGAAGGAAGAGTAAGAGAGGATTCTAAAACCTCAAGGCTAGGACAAATGGAGACGTTACTGAGACTGCTCGATAAATTCAACAATCAATGGGATAATGATGATGATGATGATGATGATGATGTTTAAATGGATTTTTAGCTGAGGAAAGGATAAAGTAATGGAACCCTGAATGGAATTCCGCCTTTGGGCAGATCTCCTAGTAATCTGGAGTGCTGAACCCTCAGATGCGATTTTGTCCTTGAGTTAATCTCCTAGAACTTCCCCTGAAGGAGTGGCTTTACTTCTGTTTGTTTTTATGACTATGTTCAACCCCACCTATGTGTACCCCCACCCTTCATGATTTCTGTATAACTATGCTGTAAGGAGAAAGAAGGAACTAGAAGTAGAGCACTTTGAGGTCTATGAGGAGACTAGGATGATGAAACTATGATGACTGGAACTACGACCAAAACTACGACTGTGACCATGCTATAAGGGGAGAGATGGGACTATGCTGGGGAAGAGAGAGAAGAAAACTGGCTACCAACCAGCCTGGTGCTCTGTTTCTCTGTTACCAGGTTCTTTGTTCATCTGTTGTCATGGGCCAGCCAGTGGAAGAGTTCTCAACCACTGAATGCTCTTGTTCCCCGTACGCCCATGCCTTTCTTTGTAAACTCACACATCCCATAAAAACAGTATACTATTGACAATACATTGATATGAGTGAGGAACTAATGCAAATTAAGATAATTGCCCACCTTCTGGCCTGGGCCACACTCTCTGAAAACTATGTTCCGGTTCATGCACTCTAACTGAAATACTAAGGGTACATTTTGGAGTGAATAATTTGCCTGCTGAAAAGCAAGTGTATAATAGAGTGCAATTAATGGAAAATTACGTATCCTCCATTTTTTAAGCATCTTTGGTTGACATCTGTGCAAAAAAAAATGTCAAAAGCACCTGCATTCAGTTTTGTAAAATGGAAAATGTATTATCATTCTATCTGTTGTGTTGGGTAATAAACTTTGCAAACACGAATAGAGAAAACATAACATCAAAGGAAAAACACAAGTACTTAGATACAAATTGTAGATTTACTAGCTTTTTAAAAAATAATTTTTCATTTTCCAATATTTGATCAAAAGTAAAATAGTTCTCAAAGTGAAAATATGGGAATAGAATTCTCCCCATTCCAAATTAAAGCTTAGTATATTCATAAAAATAAAATGCATGGGAATTGTTATACTTACAGTGGTGTTTGGAGATCTATATCAGTCTTTTCAACTCTTAGGAGGTACACAAATTTAATCGAAAGCTTCAGAAAAGGCAAAGAAAATAACATTAGGATTTATTATTGTCTTACTGCCAGAAGGTACTTTAGCGGGATGACCCTGGAGATCTTTGTCATATGACGTTAACTGAATGTAGTCCTGGAACATATTAAAATGCTTCCAGGTATTCTACGAGGTGGTCTGCTGTAGTTAAATATTCACTTCAAATGCATTTATTAAGCCAATTCAGTCCTTTTATTTTATAATAGTGTGAGTAAAATTCATACTGCATTAAGTTATGACTATGTGCAGAGTGTAACTAGAGGGTGGAGATTCATATTCCATTTACTAATTGAGGCTCTATCTATCGATGTTTCAGAGTTTAAAGATAGTTATTCTAAAATAGATATATGGTTACATACCATCTTATAGACAACAAAGATGAGACTTAGTAAGTAATCATGCCCACAACTGAATAAATAAAGCTGATTGATTCTCAAAAGAACCTGGTAAACTGGTTCCAGGTACTGAAACCTGAATTTCACATTGCTGAGATTAACTCACAAAGGGAAGTCAAAGTAGTACCTGAGCATTGAAGTCAATTGATGAAAAGCCTACCATTTAGAAAGCATCTACTTACATTGTGTTTTACTAAAGGCAAAACAGTTCAACAGGAAAGGTTTCCCGAGGGTAATGTATCAATGCAAAATAAACATATTGTGAAAACATGTCAAGTGGTAAAATATGAGTTTATAAGCAATCTGAGTCTAGTAGCACTGGATGGCAGACTTATGTCAGCAAGAATAACGTAGTAGCTGTTAGTTGAAAAGTAGATTCACCTGCACTTGTGGGTTCTAAAGAATTGTTTTAAAGATTTGCATGTAGAACTCAACTGCTTTAGAATGTAAAGCTATTGGACAGAAAATAGATGGGTCTGGGTTTTCCTGGTGTGCAAAGTCAATTTGGCCGTCTTTCTGGTCCACATGACCACATTGTGGTTGCCTCCAGAGTTCAGTGATCCAATCTTGTACCAATACAGTTCTCTTCAGTGTCTGCAGTCCTGATCTGAAATGTCAGGCTGAGAGGATTCCTATCACCTGTGTCTCATGATTGGGCTTCCTGGTCTCTATTGCTGAGGCTCTCAAGGACTGTACCCTGGTGGTTCTGTGAGCCCAGCTTTCCTTAGTTTCTGGCCATAATACATGCGTGTGGGTGATATCCCTGAGCATAAGGCCCTGGCAGATTCTGTGGCCTGTGGCCTATCTTGGAATAGGTGTGTGTGTGTGTGTGTGTGTGTGTGTGTGTGTGTGTGTGTGTGAATATAGAAACAGAGAGAAAGAGAGGCAGAGAGACAGAGAAACACATAGAGTCTCTCCATTTTGGGTCACCTTTTCCTAACTGGGAATTTTTTTTTTATCTGATGTTAATTGTTACCTGCTATAATACTATTGTCTATTCTTTTTTTTTTTACTTTTACTGAATCACCATGAGATACTTACAAGCTTTCATGTTTATGTTACAATCACACAATGATCAAACACCCGTCTCTCCACCAGTGCACATTCCCCACCACCAATATCCCTGGTATACCTCCATTTCCCACCCTCCCCTGCCTCCATGGCAGACAATATTCCCTATACTCTCTCTTTACTCTTAGGCATTGTGGCTTGCGATACAGACACTGAGAGGTCATCTTGTTTGGTCCATTATCTACTTTCAGCACTCATCTCCCATTCCGACTGATTCCTTCAGCCATAATTTTCTTAGTGATCCCTTTTCAATTCCTGACTAGCTACCATTTCAGTGGGTAAGATTAAAACAATTCATCTATCTTATGTTCTACCTTTCTACTCTCACTGCATAAGAAATGAACTGAAACTAATATCATTTATAATGGCTATTCCAGTGATAATCATTTTAGGTGCATTTATCTATACAATAATTATAAACATAAAATGCAATTAATATCATGACTTCCATTTTATAATTTGCATATCTAGTAATGTCTTTGTAATATTCGAATTAACTCATCTTAAACAGTATAATAAAGGATTGAAGACAGATTCTTAGACCAATGGAATAGAATTGAGAAATCAAGGCAGATCCTCAGGTATATTGATATTTAGTCTTTGATAAAGGTACAAAAAAAAATAGAGTCAAGCAAAAAAGGTCTCTTTAATGAGTGGTGTTTTTGAAATTTGGTTGGTCAACTGCAAAAATAAAATTTTATTAAGGCCACATATCCTAACACATGCAAAAATATCAATCAAAATAGATTAAAAACCTTGACATCAGATCTGAATCTGTAAGGTACATTGGGGAAGGTAGAGAGAGAACACTGCATGGCATTGAAACTAAAGCCATCTTCAAGGATTCCCTTATGTTGGCCAAGCAAACAGGAGCAAAGATAAAAGGGATTGTATTCAATTAAGACGCTTCTGCACCTCAAAGGATATGCGATCAACCTAAGAATACACCCCATGGACAGGGAGAAAATATTTACCTACTATTTATCTGATAAAAGACTAAGAGTTAAGATAATATCTAGTATAAAGCACAGGAAGGACATTAAAATTTCAGATTAAAAAAAATCAACCTCATCAAAATATGGGGTAAAAATGGGCATATTGGTATGGTGACAGGACAGTAATATTGTACAGCACAGATAATAATATGAGTACTCTTACAACTATGCTACCACAAATAGAATTTCTAAGTGAATGTATGCCCCCAAAAAGAAAAGGAGAAAGGAAATATTAACTGATTTATGTTTTTAAGATACCCATTAAAATGTTCTCTAAATATAATACAAAATATTCTTCCAGGATTTAAAAGTCTTTATTTTCTTACATGAGTTTAGAAAACGTTTGATAACTAGATTTATTTCTTACACCAAATGACTACTTTTAGCAAACACAGACCAGTATAGTAAATAAGGCTCCTTTCTACTTCCTTTATAGAGAAGTCCAAAATGTTTCTGAAAATAGTTCTCAGTTACCGTACGAAACTGTTGCACCCGAGTTTCAGATCCCCAATTGCAGAGAGACCTAGTTCTACACATGCAAATGCCAAAGCAAAGGAACTTTATGACTAGCCTGAGCCAACGCTAGCTCGAGCTAGGGTCCAAGTCTTATCTAACACATTGAAGTCTCGAAAGGGACTCCGACTCCAAATCTCAAGCAGTTTATATAGGGTTCAGGTTAAGAACAATCTATATACTGGTCTATATATATAACATTGACGCTATTACAATGGTGGTCAGCAATTAGGCAATGGTTAGTAACAGTTTCTAAGGAGGGTGCAGTGACCACCCATGACTGGCCAGACCCAACTGCCCAATTCCTTATCTCGGCAAATTACTCTACTGGAAGTTTACCAGAAGCTGCAAGTCCTGCTTTGGGGACACAGAAACTGAGTCCTAGCTGAGACTTAATGTTACCTGCAGCTTGTCATGGCATCAGTCTCGCCCTCACGAAGCATCTCTAACTCAGTACATTTCTAGGCTTGACTAAAGGATATAAGCTAAGAGTAGCTGTCTGAGATCTCATAAAAGCCCAAGAAACAGCACTGTCTTTGAATTAACGCCATTATTATCCTGCCCCCGTGCCAGAATCTCCTGCCCCCATTCCAGTCTGTTTTCACCGGGCCCCTCAGAGCGGGGTAGGTTGAGTCTCCCTCCCCGTCCCAAGCAGAACTTTGGCAGTTGAAAACCTCCAGAATCCAGCCACAGCCATGTTCAAGGCCACTCTCCACATGCTTGAACGAGCCTCATGCTTGAAGAAACTGGCAGAAGAACCCAGGTATACAGGACCCGTGACTGAGATCTCCAAGTCTGCTCATATTGGGACTGGGTCTCCTCCACCAAGATCCCAAGTTTTCTAGTAGCTTGGCAGCCACACCCACAAACTGCCCCCGGCGCCATGTAATCTCATCAATGGCCAAAATATAGAGACTATAAAACAAAGCTCCTGGAAGAGAGCGATGCAGGATTTCTCACAGCAGAGCCTGGCAAGCTACCTGAGGCATATTCAATATCCCCAAAGCAGTAACAATTATGGGCCTTATTCCCCTGACCCTGGACGTGACAGGGAGGAATGGAGATTTTACTGGTGCCTGCTCGAGCAAATAGATGAGCAACTGGACGACAGTCACACAGTGATACAGTGATTACCCTTGGTTAAAAGCATGAGAAATCAGAGCTGGAGGCATAAATTAAAAGGGGGGAAAAAAGATCACTTTATAAAGCTTCTATCAGGACTTCCATGTGGCCTGTGCACATTACGAGCAGAACAGATAAATGCAATTCCCTGGTTTACCTTCTAGATTTTAACACTGGGACATTAGTTCCTGTCTGCAGAATGATATCTGCATAGTGCCTGGAAACTGGAGGCCCCTAGGAAGTGCTGGTAATGAAAGGGCTTTGTCTTCCACCCACACAGCAGAGAGCTTGAGCTGCTGACAAAGTACAATGGGCTGGGCTTCTCCTGACTGACTTAATTGAGTGTCACATTGTGTTCATGTCACCTCTGTTCTGAAGCACCCAACAAGAGATCACCACTGACAAGTGATAGCTCTGAGTGAGCATAAATAAAGCATTTCATTGATCTGGGAGGAGCTGCAGGTAGACCCCAGAGCCTATCTGCTTCACAACTATCGCAAATCCTAACCGCGCTATAATCTCTGTCCTTCTTTCCCCCTTTCCAATAAGATTTAAGTACTCGGGTACTCGGGTGTTCAGATTGATTTAAGTGGCTACAAGGATGGTGTTTCTCTCTCTACTACAGGCTCAGAAGCTTCCATCCTACCTCTCTGGCAATGTGTTATTCCCTGTCTACATCTTTTCTATATTAAAAGTCTGCTTTTTCCGGAAGAAATGCTAACAGGACTTCCCTTTAGTTGTTGGATAGACTGACATACATGTTGCTAGGGAGATCCAGCACTATGGGATGGGAAGTGGGGTAGAAAGTATGCTAGAACAGGGTGTAATGAACAAATAGCAGGAGTTAGTCTTGTTCAATTTTCTATTAGCCAGACATTGTCCATCAAGTTCTGTCTCACTTCCTCAAGCGAAGCTTGTCACATTAATCACATGTATTTCCATGGAAACAGAGTCTATCAATTTTATTATGATTATCTTTTTTGCAAAGCATACTACTAACACCAGACTGTGCTCGTTTCCAAGCAATATATTTATTACTTATTATGTACAAAGCAGAGGAAAGAGGAAGCCTTAACTAAGAATTTGATCAACAAATGCAAGAGTGATGAAAAATGAAGGTTGAGAAAAGAATGTATTGTTTATTCATTCACATGAATCAAAGTTTCAAACATTGGCGTCTCAAGAGCTCTTTAAACTCTTTGAGAGTGTTAAAGAATTAACCATTCAAAAACCTCTCTATCTGTATACTACGCCTACTAATATTCCCCATATTAAATACAAAGCTACCTACTTGCCCATTCTAAAATGAAATAGTAAAAAGTTATGTAGTCATATAAGAACAAAGCATGTTTTGTTTGTAAATGAAAAACATAGTGACAGAAACTAATTTATAAGAATTATTTTAAACTTTTTTGTGAATCTTTAACATCTGGATAAATATAAAGCAGATGAATTCTCACATTGGCCTCTGGAGTAACTGCTGCAATATTCCATGTCGTATGCATCATCTGAAACATTTCACCATACGCAGGATGACAGTAAAGAAGGACATGATGTTTTAATTATATCAGGACTTTTTTTCCATGGGCTCAATCCCTGACTTGAGAAAATGGATCTCATAATCTGAGATTCCTTGAAACTCACTTTGAATCATTTTTACACATTTTTTGAAACCCTGTTCAAAACATTTGTGACTATTTTCAATGAACTATGACTTCATTTAAAAAGTTAGTTATATGACACTGATTCTTAGGGACTTATTGGCAAGTTTTAGTATTCCGCATGGTGATATCTTCTAATTTAATTCTACTACTCACCTCCATATTTTCTGTAAATGCCTTGATTAAGAATGATTTTTACCTCAAGAAAATGCATGATCACGCTCAATTTTCCCATTGAAATTATTGACCATGCCAGTAGTCCCTTTTGCCCACAGAAAGATATTTATTTGTATTTGTTTGTTTGGAGGGTCACACCCCGCAATGCTCAGGGGTTACTCTTGTCTCTGCGCTCAGGAATCACTCCTGGCAGTGCTCAGGAGACCATATGGGATTCGGCGACCAAACTTGTGTTAGCCATGTGAAAACCAAACACCCTATGCACAGTTCCACCGCTCTGGCCCCCACAAAAAATATATTCAAAGCATTTTAACTCTTTGGAAAATCCTGGGTTGTACCTAAAATTTTAGTTGAAAAGCATTATATTTTTTCAAAGCATTAAGAAATGCATAAAAGATGTCATGCTTATTTAGGAACTAAGTATTAAACAAACAATAAAAAAATAAAAATTTACCTGGATGCCTACAGCTTGCAGCTGTCAGTCTTGGCTCTTTGATACTGTTGAAATTTAGTCCAATTAAATAAGAATGCAATTTCTAATACTTCTAATAGCAGAATCATCCAAACTCTTATAGCCAAGTGATGTTTAAAAAGGAAAGAACCACCTGAAACCTGACTCAAGGACATAGAATCTAACCTACTAAATTGACAATCAATAATTAAGGCCTTTAATGCTGAAAATCATTTCGATAATAAGATTGCTATGAAGTAAATAAATATCAAATTAGGATTTGTGGCAGTCACAGGTGTTTGGCAGGGATGGGCTATAATCACAGAGAAAATTAATGCATTTTATTCCGTGTAATTAGTAAAAGAAATGAAGTTTATATGCAAATTGTAAGCCACTTTAGTCAAAGATAACTGGTCAGACTGCTTTTGGTAATTTAAACTTTCATTTAGAAGAGAATTTTAAAAGTATCTATTTTCAATGCAATTTGAATGCAGCTGGTTTCAGTCAACTGAGAGGAAAAAATAAATGTCACTGATAACTCTCCTGTCTCGTTTGGTGCTGACAGAACAACATATGCATTTTTTAAAGCTATTTTTTTTCACTTGTCTCTGCACAGGAAGTCCATTTCAGATGGTTATCTGGGGGTTTTCAGTACTCAGCACAGCTATAGGGAGCAAGGACTAGGAGGAGAACTGATTGGCTAGCATTTGAAATGAAAAGTAAAATGTAAATGTTTTAAGAACAAATTGTGACTATAAACATTGTTACTGATTTGCGATTTTTTCAAATGGCTCTATAGGTCTTTAAATGTCTAACTTCTTTATCTTATCTGTCAGACTAAAGTATTTAAGGTTTTGTCTTGCCTCCTTAGGTTACTGTTTCATCCTATCCAAGTGCTATACATATTTCACACATTTCTATAAAAACCTCAAAGGTAGTTCAAATACTATTAGAATTTTATGGAATAATGAAACATACAAATAGCCAAAACACCCTACGGAAAAAAAGAAGATGGAAAATATTTTTCCCTCTAACTTTAAATTATACTATAAAGCTACAAAAATAAGGGTGGCATGGTACTGGAATATAGACAGAATCTCAGACCAATGGAATAGAATGATAGTTCAGAGGCAGATTATGTCACATATGAAGACCTTATCTTTGACAAAAAAATCTCGGTATTTGAAATGGAGCAATGAAAATTTCTTCAAAAAAACATGAGAAAACTGGTCAAATAATGTAAATAGTAAAATACACACATATACACATACAAAAACAAAAACAAACACATACATTCTCAGAGCCTTATCTCACATCACACACAGGAGTCAATTTAAAAATTGTTAGAGACCTCTATGTGATACCTGAATCCATAAATTTTATTAGAACAAAAAACAGATAGAAAACTTTATGACATTAAACCTAGAGGAATTTTCAACAACTTAATACCATTGGCCAAGCAAACAAAAACAAAGAAGCAATGCAGTACAGTATGAGGCTGATGTGTGACAGACCACAAGGCTGCTATGATCCCCTAAATACCATTTAATGATCCCTGTGCACAGAGTCCGAGTAAGCCGTGAGCACTGCCATGTTTGTTTTCAAATCAAAATTAATTAATCAATTTAATTAACAAAGGGAATTTGATAATCAAATTAATAAGGATAGGCTGATAAAATCTCAGGGCCTAGCTAGGCTGCGAAAACAAAGAACTAAAATGACTGTCCGTACTTTCAACGCACGTACTCTGGCATCAGTAGCATCCATTGAAGACCTGATGGTGCAAAAGCAGAATAACAAGTATGACGCCATTGGACTGACTGAGACAAGAAGGCATCGATCACATCACGCTGTTTTCAACAGTGGGGAAGAACTGTTCCTAGGAACATGTGACAGGAGAGACATCAGGTGGTATTGGTGTCCTCGACAACACGAACTTGGCCATGAGCATCAATACATTCGAATGCCTAACAACCCAAATCAAATGCTTCTGTTTGAATAGATGTGGCTCATTGCCACCAGTTTCTATCTTTGTCGTCTACATGCCAACATCCAACTACAATGAAGAAGAAATTTAGAAGTTCTACATGGAGCTGGAAAAGTTCTATAAACACCACACCTTCTACAAGGTCATTGTTGGTGATTTGAATGCCAAGATACGACCAAAATGGCTGCCTAAAGAACTCTACATTGGGGGCTGGAGTGATAGCACAGCGGGTAGGGCGTTTGCCTTGCACGCGGCCGACCCGGGTTCGAATCCCAGCATCCCATATGGTCCCCCGAGCACCGCCAGGAGTAATTCCTGAGTGCATGAGCCAGGAGTGACCCCTGTGCATCGCTGGGTGTGACCCAAAAAAGCAAAAAAAAAAAAAAAAAAAAAGAACTCTACATTATGCCCTATGGCCAAGAATGCAACAAATATGGTGAGAGACTGTCTGACTTCATCATGGTGACCAACACCATCCATGGTAACTTACAGTTCCAGAAGACCGAATCTAAACATTGGACATGGGAGTTTCCCCTGGTGGGTGATACCATTTCACTGCTAAACTCTTCAGTGCCACCCTCGAGAACGTCATGTGATGACTGAAATGGGAAGGAATGGGAGTGAAGATAGACAGTTTGCAACTACACCTCTCCCTCCCTGCTTTGCTGATGACATTTTTCCTCAACGGAACAAATATCTCCGAATACAACAGCTATGTGTACCTGGGTCGAGAACTCAACATGACAAAAGACCTGGCACCTGAACTGCACAGGAGGAAGACAGCAACGTCCAACGCCTTCAAGAGTGTTGAAGAAGTGGTTAAGAAGAGGAAGAACCTCTGGCTCCGGGCACACTTTTTCGACTTCACCATTCTTCCTGCACTAACATATGCCTCAGAGACTGCGCCCTATAAGAACAATATTCGGGTGTCCCAAAAAGGAATCAAAAGAGCTATGCTTGGAGTATCACATTTCACTCAAGTGAGAGATGGAATCCCTTGATGATCAGGTATCAGGGATGCTGCCTCTTTTGCTAAGGCATCGAAAATTAGATAAGCTGCACATGTAATGCTATTTGGAGACGACTGCTGGACTACAGCTATTACCAACTGGATTCTACAGGATGTCAAAAGAATGGCTGGATGCCCACCTACAAGATGGTCAGACTTATTCATCAAGTTCCTGAATGAACAGTTTGATGCTCTTCATGTTCCTGGAGCAAGCAGATGCCATTGGGCTACACTAGCACACAACTTGGATGAATGGAGATGTCACTGGGGCCAGCTCGAGCAAATTGATGAGCAACAGGATGACATGTGATACAAGTGCAAAGTAAACTATTGCAAATATAGTAGTTTCAACATTGTAAAATAAATGACTAGAATAAAAATAAACCACACACAGACTGTGAGCAAAAAAAAAAATATTAACACTCAGCAGTTGTTTGACTAAGAGTTACTAAGCAATATATGTAAGCACTTGTGACACTCAACAAACCAAAATAGCAAACAATCTTATCAAAATTTTGGGGAGAAGAGATGAATTCAAACTTCAATTAAGACATACAGAAAGTCAGTAGATATATGAAATAGTTATATTACTTATAATGAGGGAAATGCAAATTAAAATTGGGATAACACCTCACACCAATGAAAAGTACACAACACTGAAAAGGACAATTGCAACCAATGCTCCTGCAGATGTCAGGAAATGAATACCCTTATCTATTGTATGTGTGAATTTTCACTAATTCAATGTCTTATCAAACAATTTGGATGCATCTCATGAAACTAATAATTGATAGAGAGATAGTACAGTGTGTAGGACACCTATCTTGAATGTAGTTTACTGGGCATGGACCCCATGGCACCCTATATGGTCCACATTGAACAATGTCAGGAGTGATCCCTGAGCACTCCCAGCAGAAAGCCCTGAACATTGCTGGATGTGGCTCCAAAACAAAACAGCAAAAATAAAATGCCAAAAAATTGATGGGATTGAAGAAATAGCATAGCCAGTAGGGCACTTGCCTTGCATATGGCTAAGCAGAGTTTGATTCTTAGAACCCCGTAAGTTCTCATTTGTCCTGGAAGAAATAATCCATGAATACAGTAAGGAGTACTTCCTGAGGACAGTCAGATATGGCCCAAACTCCCTTCCCACAAAGAACAAAAAACGAACAAAAGACACTGAGAATTGACCTTTCATGCAACAAAGAAATTCCACTTCTTGATATCTACTCCAAGGACGCCAAAACAGTATTAAAAAATATATTTATGCCCCTATGCCTATTCTAGCATTATTAACAGTAGTCAAGATCTGGAAACAGCCGATATGATCAAGTACTCTTGAGTGGATAAATAAACTGTGATATATATACACACAATTGAATAATATTTAGCTATAAAAATGAAATTATACAAGCTGTCACTATGTGAATCGAACAAAGTTATTGTTCTGAGAGAAGTGAGAAGACGAGGGACAAATGCAGTATGATCACACTCATAAGTGATATATAAAGAAATTTAGGAAACAAATAACCAAGGGAATTAAACCTAAGGATTATACTAAGGTGGGGATAAATCAGGGTAGAGGGGAGGAGTCCCTGGGTCATTGGTGAAGGGAATCTAGCACTAGATGTTGCATGTGGTGATAGAATACTCTGTGCATTAAACTCAATCAGTCATTGCTGTAAATCAATAAAAGTTACAGAAATAAAACAAGGGATATTGAGCTACTTCCCCAAGATTTGCCTGTGTAGCCTTGAAAACTAATCTGCTTTAAATTCTTTTGGTCTTTGAGCCAGGCTGTTTTCACTTGGGGCGCCCCAGAGGGGGGCGGGTGATAAACCTCCCCACCCCAGGGGATCCAGCTCTGGCAGCCAGCATCCAATACCCAACCACCGCCACCTGCCAGGCGGCTTTTCTGATGCTTCAACTGAGCCTCCTGCGTGAAAAAAGTCCCACAGAAATCAGATAATGTGGAACTGGAACTTTGTGACCTTGAACTTTGAACTCAACAAGACCAGAAGCAGAAATCCTCTGCCTGCTATCCTCCACTCTCCAGTGACCCAGAGACCACACCCATAAGCCACACCCTGACACACCCTGTCTCCTCATTGGCCACTCTCCAGACCTCAATGGCTGATCCTCCCAGATGGGAGTATAGAAAGAGACCCCCATAGCCATACCAGGCCTGACTCCTGCCCCAAGGGACCCAGCCCCGGCAGCCGACCTCCACTACTCAACCGCTGCCATGCTCCAGGCTGTTTTCCAACACATTATAAGACATTACAAGACATCCCTACCCATTTTCCATAATTACCACACCATATTTGATGGAGTTCAGACAGTAGGCAACAAATCATAGAGAGTAATATATATGTATATATATGTACACAGCACACAAACATATATGTGTGTATATATACGTATATACATACATATATATACATATATATCTGTATATATAGACTTCTATATATAGAGATATATACTATATATGTACATATATATATATATATATATATATATATATATATATATATATATATACTTCTCAGAGTGCCTGGCAAGCTACTGAGAGTATCTCGCCCACATGAGCAGAGCCTGGCAAGCTACCCATGGCTTATTAGATATGCCAAAAACAGTAATGATAAGTCTCCTTCTTCTGACCCTGAAAGAGCCTCCAATCATCAGGAAAGATGAGTAAGGAGAGGCTGCTAAAATCTCAGGACTAGGAAGAATAGAGACGTTACTGGTACCCATTCCAGTAAATCAATGACCAATGGAATGACAGTGATTCAGTGAAATCCTTTTTGATAATTTGTTTTTCTTTGGGTCACACCCAGTGATGCTCAGGGACTACTCATGGCTCTCCACTGCAGAATTACTCCTTAACGGTGCTCTAGGGACCATACGGAATGCCAAGGATCAATCCTGGGGTCAGCCACGTGCAAGGCAACTGCCATACTCCTTACTCACTGTCTTGATTGCTCTGGTCTTGATAAATGTTTAGAAAGTTAAATTGAGTAATTCACCTTAGTAAAGGGCAAAGAATAAATTTAAGGGGGATAAAAGTAAGCCTTCCTGAAGAGAGGATGTGATATTTCAAAAGAAAAAAATGGGTTCTAATGAGCTCTAAATTTTTGTTTACTTCCTCTTTACTGAAGACACCAGCAGTTCCAGCAAAGGTCCAAGGATGTAGTGATGCTCAGAACAGGGATTACCTGGACCATCCCCATGGTAGCCAGGTGCTTCCAGGGATGCTGGCCACATGCAAGGATGGCCTTAACCCCTGGATTATCACTCCAGTTTTCCTCCCTTTTTACTTTCCTGAGTAGTGGGTAGCTGCCTGCTGCCTAAGGGTTCTGGCTGCCTGCTATGCTTTTCTCTCTCACACTCATTAGAGTCAACTGTGAAGCTGTTTTGTGTGTGTTGTGTGGGTGAGGACAGTGCAGGGTTGTGCCAGGGATCAAATCCTGGACAGCACACCGATCCCATGGTTTTTTGTTGTTAACAAATCATGACTAAGCCATGCTAAATAAATACCAAAATAAATTTATGCTTACTCTACAAAGACATGCTTGTATCATTACTTCAAACTTACTATGTAGTACAGCAGTCTTCTACAGAAAATGGGCTTTAAAATCAGTATATTAATTATAGAAATTCAATTGTCCTGGCACTACATAATACAAATTATATCCAAATCTCTGAAAGTTACCTAGTGCTAAAAGAGTAGCTGAGAGTAGAATTCTCAGAGAAGACACATTGTCACTATGTATAACAAACACTATAAACACCTCCTTGTGTCATTTCTATGAGGAGTGAGTGGTGAGCAATGCTCCCCACTTGTTGTTGGCTGGACATAGTAATTGTTGTCAGCCTTGCCATTATTAATAACGGGAGTAAAGAGCTACAACCTTCAACTGCCTAAAAAAATCAGTAAAAGCTTCACAATGGCAGGGATGGGCCCAGAGTGATAGTATAGCTGGTGGGGTGTTTGCCTTGTCCATGGCCAACCATGGCATCCCATATGGTCTCTGAGCACTGCCAAGAGTTAATTCCTGAGTATAGAGCCAGGAGTGAGCATTGCTGAGTGTCACCAAGAAAAGTAATAACAAAAACAAAAACAAAAAGAGAAGAAGACAGATTTTGGATCACTAGATGCATCTGGAGATTTGTGCTATGGCAAAACGTTGGAGGAAGCATCTGAGTATCAGTGGTGCTGAGGTCAATGCCTGAGATTTAGAACTCAATGGTATATGATGTGAATCTTCAGACACAGAATTTAAAATGCTGGTGATTATTGAATAATGCAGTAAATGTTCTTAGGTTTAATATTGCACCAATAATGCACAAATAATAGCAAGTAATGTGTTCAGAACAAAAATATGTCCAGTAAGTTCTTGTGATGAAGTGGACATCAATTTGGATTATTATTTATTTATTTATTTATTTATTTATTTATTTATTTATTTTTGCTTTTAGGTTCATATACAGCAATGCACAGGGATTACTTCTGGCTCATGCAATCAGGAATTACTCCTGGTGGTGCTGGGTAACCATATGGTATGCTGGGA
This sequence comes from Sorex araneus, assembly GCF_027595985.1. Classification (NCBI taxonomy): domain Eukaryota; kingdom Metazoa; phylum Chordata; class Mammalia; order Eulipotyphla; family Soricidae; genus Sorex; species Sorex araneus. The sequence goes on along the minus strand of NC_073304.1, from coordinate 18,504,759 downwards.
ATCGAACCTGGGTCGGTCACGTGCAAGGCACGCCCTACCCACTATGCTATCTTCCCAGCCCCTGGATTGTTAATTTTTGTTTGTTTCTTTGGGGAGAGTCATAATGACTGCTCAATGCTGAATCCTGGTTCTTTGCTCAGGGATCACTTTTGGTGGTGCTCAGGGGACATAGGTATACCAGGGTTCATGCTGGAGTCAGCCACATGCAAGGCTGACCCCAGTAGTCTCTCAAAGTCTCTCAAAGACCCTAGGACCTTTCAATCTTAATGAATATTTATGAGTATTTATGAGTACTTCATGTAGCCGAATCTTGTATTAAAGACAGTTTGTAAAAAATGAAGTTCATAGAACGGTCATACATACATTTTTTGGGGGCAGTCACACCTGGCAATGTACAGGGGTTACTCCTGGCTCTGCACTCAGAAATTACTCCTGGTAGTTCTCGGGGGACCATATGGGATGCTGGGAATTGAACCTGGGTTCAACCGAGTGCATGGCAAATGCCCTACCCGCTGTGCTATCTCTCCAGCACCAGCATAGCTACTTTTTGACGAAACATTTGACATAAAATCTGTGATGATCATGCTTGAAATACAGTAGGATGACTTGTGCTAAATATTTGAAGACATTATTGATATAGTCTTTCTGTACGCTTTCTTTTTCTGTCTTAAATAGGGCCTCAAGGCTGATTAAGAAATGTGTTGATTATATTTAATACCTTACGTGTAGGTAACTTTTAATGCCCAGAGAAGATGTTTTCCAAAACAAGCAATTTCAAAGCAATTGTCTTAAAGTAGGCAAGGCTTATATACAGAGGAGATTAAATCCTATTTACTGCATTTTTTTTCATATTGCTTGATAATGGCAAGAGAGACTGATTACAAATGTTAAAATACAATGAGAATTATTTGTGCTATGAAACGGTATTTTAAAACAAATACAAGTCAAAATGATGGCATCCTATTCTCAGTATTATCAGAAATTATCGTTTATCATTTTATGAAATAATACATGTTTTAAAATGTAAAAAAAAGATGTTTTTCATGGAGCAGTGCCAATCATGCTGTTTCATGGTACCTAAATGAGACACCTAGTAGTTATTTTAATTGTGAAACTTCAACCCTTTATAGAGAAGCAATGGCTGTCTAATTCCAGGTGTTTCGTGAGTCCCCCCTTTCTCTGCCTGCTCATTTTTCTCTTCCTGTATCTTAGCTTAGATAAAGAACATGTTATGCAATATAATAAAGCTATCATGGTAAAATTTTCAGCACTGTCAACTGAGACAGAAAATATTTGTTGTGCATTTAGGTGTATTTGTTATCTATCACTGCATAATAAATTATTGCCCAAAGTAGCAATTCAGGGGAAAAAAAAACAATTGTTAGATTTAGTGTGTACATGTTAGAAATAAGATGTGATTTAGCTGGGCTTTTACTCAGAGTTTCTAACAAATCTTTCATCAGTGTGTAAACGGGGAGGCACCATCGGAACATTCAGTAGTTGATAAAACTATTTCTTGATTTACTCATGGGGTTGCTAGATTGAGATCCCTTTTCTCTGCAGATGTTAGCTACAGGCACAGCTCTGTTCTTTACCACACAGGCTACCTCCTAGAGTGAGCACACCATGCAGTGTGTGTTAAATATAACTAGGAAATGAGAGGCTAAGATAAAGAACACTAAGATGCTGTCTTAGTCTTCTTTCACCTGTCCTAGTCTAAGTACCACTTTGTTACTTTTGCCACGTTCTGTGATTACAAGTAGTCACTACAATTCAGTCTATCCTCCAGAAAATGGAACTGCAGAAAGATCTGACTATATATAGATATGGTCACTGAAAAATATCTTAGAATTTTCCCAAGTCACTATCTGTACACATTCCTATTTATTAATATACCCCCCTGACTACTCCCTTCACTTTATCACTGAAAATACCAATGAAATTTAGAGAACTTGTAGTTTCTTAATGAAAATGTCTTAGTGTTAATTTCCAGCTATTACTATCATACTGATCTTTTCTCTATCTTATCACACTGGACAAGAACTGAGTGTTAAATATAGGTAGAGGGACATACCTCATCACCTTTCAGAGCCTGTACTGCAAACCACAATGAGACTCAAAAGGAAACTCAAAAGGAGAGAGAGAGAGACAGAGACAGAGACAAAGACAGAGACTGAGGAAAAAAAATACACCTGTAATAGAGGCAGGCTGGTGGTGGTGGTGGTGGGCGATGGGAGAGAAACTGGGGGAAACTGGTACTGGGAAATGTACACTGGTGGAGGGATGGGTGTTGAAACACTGTATGACTGAAACCTAGTTGTGAACAGTTTTGTAGGTTTGATCAATCAATGAATCAATGAAAAAAATTAAAAACAATAAAATGTCCTAGTATAGATGATATCATGCACTTTCCTCTTCAGATACACTTCTAAAATATTCCACTCCATGTCGTCTTGGTAATTTTCAAGAGTCCACATGATATATATGCCAATATTTGATCTAGTCCTGTTTATAACTGTAGTTGCTCCTCTTATTCTATGAATAAAATCCCAGTCGAATATTATGGCACTAATTGAAGATTCTAAGATAATTGTTCATTTCTATTGTCCATAATATAGGAATTATCCATCAAAGCCTAACCACTTGACTCTATCTTATACAAACTCTATGAATTACTCTCCAGAAGAGAGGCTTCTGAATGCCCCTTTCACCTGCTCTTTGGGCTTTATATCTTCATTTCTGATATCCCCCACAAATATGCCTTTTTATGCCTACAATTTTCAAGAGCATTTGAAATGTTTATAGCCATGTTCAACTTTGCATTACTATCATCTAACTTAACACAACATGAGGGTTATAGTAAGCTACTATTTGTTGATTACCAATGAAGTTGGAAGTGAAGGGAAGTAGAGGAGGAGGAAAGAAACCAAAGAGAGAAAGCATCGTCCTCCAAACAAACTAAACCACAAAATACTTCTAGCTTGCTATGAAGCACAAGAGGAAAATACGAACAAAAACATATACAACCCACTGATTTGTTAATACTCTTTCATTACAAACTTATAAACACAAACAGAAGTGAAGAAGATAAAAATAGTCTGCCAGCTATGTTTTAAAATAATGTGTCATGGGTCAGAGGGACAATATATGGGTTAAGACACTTTTCTTACATACAATTGACACCATTTGGATCCCTGACACAACATATGGTCACTGAACACTTCCAAGGGTAATATCAGAGCACAGAGTGAGGAGGAAGCTCTGAGCACCTGTAGGTATCACCCCATTCCCTACCCAAATAATAAAATTAAAGCTACGTGTTATAAATCATGCTTTCTGTGGTATGTGACAAAGGGAGAGAAAAAATGGATGATTTAAGACTCATTATAGCAAATAACTCATTAATTAGAACACAGTCCAAGTTTCTCAAAAGAAAGGATCTTGAAAAACTTTTTAAAATTTAGTCACTGTGAAATTACAAAGTGCTCATATTTGGGTCTTAGGCCTATAATGTTCAATTCCTATCCCCTCACCAGCCCCCCTTTCCCTCCCACCCCACTTGCCCCCTACCTTCTGGTTTGCCTCTAGGAAGATAGTAATATTAGGAAAATTGTGCACCTTTTTTTTTTTTTGCTCATAATTACATGAAGAAGGCCCTGACCACCTGAACTCAGAGCAATGCTACTTCGTCAAGCAGTTGTCGTCAAACAAAAACAAAAGCTTTAGTTTCTGATTGGGTTCCTAATAGTGTAAACAAGAAAAATCACATTTCTATTTGATCAGTAATAGTCAGTTTTGACAATATTGATAAGAACACCTTATATAAATGTCATATTATTGATGTCTACTGGCATTTTTAACCCAAGGCATTAAATTATGTGATATCAAGGGATATCAAACATTTTCCTCATTTGTTACTCTATAGAAAGTATATTGATTATAGGAATCATTATTTTATATGAATATTTTACTTTAATTTTTTTCTTTTTTTTTGTTCATGAAATCAACACCCTCTGGGTGAACTAGTTCATTTCTATGTCTTTTAAATGTTGAGGAGTCTTTCTGCTGCCTTCCTTTCTAATTAGAAAGCCAATTTCGTCAGAGAACTTAGGCAGCATGAAAAGGATACACTGATATGATGAGTCGCAGCTAGGCTAGTAGATTCAGAGTTGGATTGAAGATAGCTCCAGTCAGAAACTCAAGGCATCAAAAAGTAGATGCCCTGAGGGAAACAATAAAACCCATTAAAACTTGGAAACCCTATCCTGTGGAATCATTGTTTCTTAGTTTAGCCTAACTCTGCTAGAGTTAGGCTAAACTAAGCTCTTCTAAGCTCTTCTCAGCTCACATTTGCATCTAAAGCTTTTGACCCAAACTTTCCACCCAAAATTTGTTTCACTCGTAAATTCTGAACCACATTGCCTTCAATAGCTCCTTTGTTTCGTATTTCCCAATTGCATTATGCCAAATCCAAAATCTTTTATAATTAATTTTCCAATGCTTTTCCTACCCAATAACCTTGCTCATTTAATTATAGTTATATCCTGAGTTGTAGTCTTTGCCTAATTAATATATGCAAATATCAAGAGTAGAATAATTAAAGGATTATTTATAATACAAAAGGAAAAGGGACTCAGTAATTGAAGACTTTATTACTAAACTTCCTCTGAAAATTAGCTGTTCTTTTCCGTCACCCCCGACACACACACACACACACACACACACACACACACACACACACAGAGCAGGAAAGTCTAGGTTGAATTGAATTGTCAGGGTGTTTACTGGGAAGTCTGAGTGTGATTAGGTATTAGCACCTTTGGTTTTCATTGCTTATAAACTATTCTAAACTCCTTAGAACTTACTGTCTACCTGTCAACATTTTCTCATTATGAGACACAGAACCTTCACCTTATTCAAAACCACCAAGAATATGGGTTTCAAAGATACAGAGTGGATACTTTAAATAGTTTAATGAAGACAACAGTTTGTTTTCATAGAGTGTTTGGCTCTATAAAAACCTTAATTTTGTCTACCAAATGTCTCTAAAGGTACGTTACTATATTCTCAGTGTATCCTTGAGAAAATAGTCAGATGGTAAGAATAGCTTAATAAACTGAGCATACCTCGTTATGCAGCTATGCACCCTAAACTTGACTCACTATATCAAAGGCTATTTTCTAAGTTCTTACCCAGTGTTCTACTTTCCAGGCTTAATTAATTCTAGGCTCCTAGCAACAAAAACTCAATTAGCATCTATTTTAGCGTGGCACGTGCACACACACACAAATAAACACTTTTATTCTATTTTACAAAGGTGGTGTTTAGAAAGTTTTCTAACAAACCCAAAACACTTTCTAACACAGGAAAATCTTAGAAAATTTCAGAGACCATATGCAGTGATTAATGTTCATTAATGCTGAGTCATTAATGCCCAAGAGAAATTCAGAATTTCAGAAGAAGGCATATCACACAGTCAGGATGGCCATGCTGTCTAAGACACTGAGTTCAGAAGAAGACATATCTATATACTTTTGAGATCGCCATAGTTAAATATATGAAAATAAGAAATAATGTCATTCATGTTGTCATTGCTACTTTGACATTCATGTTGAATTGCTACTTTGGGCAGTAATTTCTTATGCAGTGATAGATAACAAATAACACCTAAACGCAGCGTAGGCATTTTGAGTATGTACAAATCCCAGTTGCTACCTGGTGGCCTCCATTCTGACTTTCTTAACCCCATGCAGACAGCAGAACTGTCACATTTTCTTCTTCAATAATGTGCTGATACCTTTTTCTATACGTTCACAATACCAAAACCATTAAGTTAAAATTGAAAGTGAAACATATTCTCTTTTCTCTTATTTCTGAATTCTATATGCGGTTGTAATTTTTTTTGTTATTAAAGAGTTAGCTGGATCATTTTATCTTGTAGAGTGACATTATTTATATAAATCACTGTCACTGTCACTGTCATCCCATTGCTCATCGATTTGTTTGAACGGGCACCAGTAATGTCCCTCATTGATAGACTTATTGTTACTGTTTTTGGCATATCCAATATGCACAGGTAGCTTGCCAGGTTCTCCAAGAGGGGCGGAGGAATTGACTCGGGTCGGCCACAGGAAAGGCAAAGAACAGTAAATCGAAGTGACATAATACAGTGACATAAAATCAAAATAGTCACATAACAATGATATTAGAAAAATTGAAAATGTTTAAAATTAACCCTCATCAATTAAAGAGCATAATTTAATATTTTATATAGATACATGCACAGAAAAAATACATATTCATAGAAATATGAACAGAGGTGAACACTGTTTTGTGACTTTTACATAGAATTTAAATCCATTGCCATAACAACACTTGCTAAGAATTATTATAAGAGCTATCAAGTCTGAGAAAACCAGCTAAATTCATTTTTACATTCTTCTTCTTCAGATGGCTATAGTGTCTAAAGTTTTATGAGATTCTAATACAGCTTTGAATTAGCAGATACCATAAAGATACTGAAGTGTCTAAGAAAAAAGGAAGTATGCAAATTTGAAAAAAATCTGAAACTTTATTTCAGTGTTGTCAGAAATAACCCCTCCACCCACCCCCATGAACACAATTGAATAAAGATTCTGGCACATATAGTTTGTGTTTATTCACAAGTACAAAAAGAACGAATGCTTCAAATATTTTATATAATTTTAGTTAATATCTCTTCCTCATCTACATACACATATTACTTGCATGAAAGATAAAATATAAAGTGTTAAATGCAAGCTCTCAAAAAGATAAAACAACAGTTTCCTACTCTGATTTTTAAGATGAGAGACAAAAACAAATCATCTATACTATACAAAACTAAACAGAAGTCTTGTACAAAGATGTTATAAGATGAAGTAAGATGGGAAAGAGTTACATGGAACATTGTAGAATATTTGATATTCTTCAAACCAACAGAAGGAAAACAAAGACAGGTAAAAGAGTGGAAGTATTTATATGAATAGCATAATCTGACAGAAAATAGAATGCAGGAAGAAATGAAAATTTTCTTAGAAATCATTAATCCTGAGCAAAAGCTGAAAAGCAGAAAATCCGAAATACAAAATTTAAAGGACAATAAAACAGCTAATTAGATTGAAGTTAACTTAACTGTGTCTCCCAAAAATATGTTCATCCAGATTTTTAGATTGTACCTCATTTGGCATAAGAGTCTTTGAAGATATATTTATATAAATATATTTAAAAATTTCTTATAACATCACTCTAAATTTTGGGAGATCCTAAATCCAGTTTCTAACTATCTGAATATACAAATAAAATATATATACAATATATGTACAATTAGCTATGCATGTGAAGTTAGGGATGATAGAGAGAGAGAAACTGAAGAGAAGACTATGTCAGTATTAAGACAGAGATATGCATCTATAAATCAAAGAATGTAAATGGTCTCCAATAACCAGAAAAGCTAATAAAAATGCATGGAACTAAATATTTCCTGCAGCATCCAGAAAGATTAAACCCTGCTGACACTTTTTTTAAAAGAATTCTTATCTCTGCAACTCTGAAAAAATTATTTCTGTTATTTTAAGTCACCATGTTTTATAGTTATTTGTTACAGCATAACTTAGGGAACTGAAGCAGATGAAATTAAGGTTGCATAGGTAAGAAAAACATCAAGGTTGAAATTAAATTTTTACTGAACTAATAATTAAATTACCAAGGATAGATAAGCTAAATAGTGAATTAATTGCAATGTCCCTAATTTTCTGCACTGCCTTGACACCATATACCTTTAGAGGTAAAATATTCTAAAATAGGGGCTGGAGAGATAGCACAGCGGGTAGGGCGTTTGCCTTGCACGCCCAGCATCCCATATGGTCCCCTGAGCACAGCCAGGGGTAATTCCTGAGTGCAAAGCCAGGAGTAACCCCTGTGCATCGCCAGGTGTGACCCAAAAAGCAAAAAATAAATAAATAAATAAATAAATAAAATAAACTTCCTGATCTCTTTTACTATTTAATATATGGTTGTTACTTATGGGATAAACAATAAAAGTAAATGTGTAATTTTTGAAGTGAGTCTTAAGGAAAAAATGGCTTGATTTTCTATTGGACTGCAGACTGGCAGACAGCTTTATGAATTGAGTTGGTATGTCAATTTTGGATTTAGAGATGGCTAATTTTTAGGCCATTGAGATGATCTAACACAAGATTAAAGACAATTGTATTTCAGATAGTGTGGTACATCAATATTAGTTAATAGATGCCTTATGCCATTTGAATGAAAGAAAAATAATCAGCAACCTATTTTAGTCAATTATTTTAGTATTTAATAAAGAAGCAGTCTCTGTGGTCCTAAGATTCTAATGTTCATTAATCTGATCACTCCTGCTTTAATCTATTTTAGTCATTTCTCTCAGATGAATTCTTTAAATTGTTGGCTTGGGAAAAACCACTATCTGCTATTGATTAAATATTTGCATCTTTTCCAAAATTCATTGAAATCTTAATCCCCCGTATGGCAGTATTAGAAGGAGGGGTCTTTGTGGAGCAATTGGATTATTAGATTGGCTACTTCATGATAGAAGCTGGATATGCATAAGAAGTGACAGAGAGACTATTTCTTTCTCCATCATGGAGAGATGAAGCAGTTCAGAAGAGTTCTCAGAAGACAAAGCTGTGGCCCCTTTCTCCTTAAATTTCTGCAATCAGAAATTGTCAGAGACAAATAGTTATTAGTTAAAGCACAGATAAATTGGTGTATTGTTACAGCATTCCAGAACAGGACATTATGCTCCATCTGCAGTTTAAATAACCAAAGTATCTCAATCTGCCCTCAGGGTAATTGTACTATTTTCCTTTGAGCTTTAACCCTTCACTTTTATGTTAAGCTCTGAACACCAAACACTCAATTATTATTTTCCAAGTATTCATAACAATTTTTTTCTTTACACCTTTGCTTATGCTAATGCTCTCAATATTTGTTGTGCATTTACTTATTTTGAAATTTACAAATGCTAAGTCTTAACTACATTGCTAATTCTCTCTGCTCATGTTTTATTGGTTGAATTTATTCTCTCTTCTGATTTTTATACCTGTTTGTTATAGTAACTGTCACAAATATGAAGAGGATTGTTACCAATATCAAAGTACTTACTTTCTTCCCCATGTGATGTCATGAAAAATTAGCTATATACAGGAGATAGTAGTTAAATGGTAAATAAAAAGAATTAAGTAAACATAGCCCGTGACTTTGAACAGAATGATAAAGTAGATGACTGGTTTGATCTTAATGCAATAGAAATATTTCTTGTACTTCTTATTCTATAAGTTATTAGAGATTATGTCTTAAAATTTATTACAAATTCAGGATGGATACCACATATATTAAAACACATAGATAAAATAAAGTACAAATTCTAATGGTGGAAATTACAAGCATTTGTAGTGTCAAACAATTAATATCAAACCAGTTAATTAGTTTCTTATGCTGACTACAAAATCCTAACCAATGTTACTAGTTCTTCTTTCTCTGTGAGACAGTATACTAGATGAGTGATAAAAGGCTAAAAAATTACTTTAAATATTCAAAAATTTAAGTTCAGAATACATAAATAAAGCAGATGCTAGCTATTTGGATCACTGTCACTGTCATCTCATTGCTCCAGTGGGCAACAATAACGTCTCCATTGTGAGACTTGTTTGTTACTGTTTTTGGCATAGCGAATACGCCACGGGTAGCTTGTCAGGCTCTGCCATGTGGTCAAGATACTCTCGGTAGCTTGCCAGGCTCTCTGAGAGGGACAGAGGAATCTAACCTGGGTCAGCCACGTACAAGGCAAACATCCTACAACTATGCTATCACTCCAGCCCAGTTATTTAGATATTGGGAGAAAAGATAACTCTTATATGTTGGGATTGAAAGAGCTGCAGAAAGGAAGGGTACTTGAACTGCAACTTCGAAAAAAGTTCAAGTTTTTCTAAGCGAGAAGAAAGGCATGGACTTGAGCGATAACACAGCAGGTGAGGCATTTACCTTGCACACGGCCTACCCAGGTTCGATTTTTCCTCCCTTCTCGGAGAGCCCAGCAAGCTACTGAGACTCTCTCTCCCGCGCGGGAGAGCCTGGCAAGCTAACTGTGTTGTATTCAATATGCCAAAAACAGTAACAACAAGTCTCACAATGGAGACATTACTGGTGCCTGCTCGAGCAAATTGATGAGCAACAGGATGACAGTGACAGTGACTGTGAGAAGAAAGGGAGCGAAACTGCCAGGTTCCTGAGAGAAATAGGTGTGAGATAGAGAAAAAGGGGATAGAGAAGAGAGAACAAGGCAATTTGTGATAGGAAGCTCAGGAAGATATGGAGAGAGAAGTTCCACAGTCAGCTGTTGCAAAGTTGAGAGGCAGGGAAACTGGTGGTATAGTTCAACCGAAGTCAGTCCGACAGCTGCCCCTTGTTCCATTTGTATCATCGACAGATTGGTGTCTGCCCACATTACTGAGAACAGATGCCTTTACTCAGTGCTGTAACACTGTCATCCTGTTGTTCATCGATTTGCTCCAGTGGGCAACAATAACGTCTCCATTGTGAGACTTGTTGTTACTGTTATTGGCATATCGAATGCGCCACGTGGAGCTTGCCAGGCTCTGCCATGCAGGCGGGATACTCTTGATAGCTTGCCGGGCTCTCCAAGAGGGACGGATGAATCGAACCCAGGTCGGTAGCATGTAAGGCAAACGCCCTACAAGCTGTGCAATCGCTCTAGTCGCTGCCTTTACTCAGTATACTGGATTAAATATAAACCTCTCCCATAAACTCCATAAAGATCTCAGAAATAACATTTTAGCAAATATCTGGGAATTCCACATCCAAACAAGCTGACACATTAAACATTAGAAAGAGTAAGAAATTATTGAAAACAGAAACAGCTGCAAATCTAAGAATTCTATGAATCTGAGCTATATAGAATGTCAGAAGATGCTATGGCTAGATAGCATGAAATACTTTATTTATTTATTTATTTATTTATTTATTTATTTTTGCTTTTTGGGTCACACCCGGCAATGCACAGGGGTTACCCTGGCTTTGTACTCAGGAATTACTCCTGGCGGTGCTCAGGGGACCATATGGAATGCTGGGAATCGAACCCGGGTCTGCCACGTGCAAGGCAAACTCTCTACCCATTGTGCTATCGCTCCAGCCTACTTTAGTTTTTATGAAGCAGGAGAGACTTAGGACTAAGAACGTGTGTCTGTTTCTTGATATTTTTTAGTTCAAATATCACCTCCATAAATTATCATCTATTCCACATTGGACAAGATATGTAACCTCTCTATAACTCAATCTCCAAAAAGTAAAAGAAAATATTTTTTCCTAAGATTATTGTGAGCAATGCATGAGTTAATATTGCTATTCTTCTTTTTCTTTTTTCTTTTTGGGTCACACCAGCAATGTTCAGGGGTTACTCCTGGCTCTGCACTCAGGAATTATTCCTGGCGGTGCTAGGGGGATTATATGGGATGCTGGGAATTGAACCCGTGTTGGCCACATGCAAGGCAAATGCTGTACTATAGCTCCAGCCCCCTAATATTGCTATTATTCTTACAATATTGAAATATATTTAATATTATCTTATTTGCAAGCAAGTGAGCACTAACAGAATTTGTTTATGACCTATGAGAGTTTGATACCTTATGCACTTATGTAAGAATTTTTTGTGTGTTTAATAAACAAAGATAGAGGTTATTTAATGTGATGTGTATATATGTGTATTTATCAAGTAAATATATATATATACATGTGCAGATGTGTGTATAAAAAGTTTAAATTATTTTTGTAAACAATTAAATTACAGAAATTCTAAAATTGTTTAAGGTAAGAATTTTTAAAATGTTCTTTCTTGATCCTTCACTTATGTGACAAAACACTGGTCACCAGCATTTTTCACTCTAAATAAATGCATTTTTTCTAGAATCACATAACTTTATTCCTCTTTAAATTTGAGTTAAACTTTTTAAATTTAGAAACATATAGTTAAAATTCATCCTAATACCTGTGATTAATAGATATTTCATTTATTTGTATTTTTCAGTGTTTTAACTCATTCATGGATAAATTCATCTGGGTCATTTCATTTTTGAGAGTTAAGAATAAAACATCCGTACATACTTGTGTGTAGGCATTTGTATAGCCTAAATTTTCAAATCAGAGGAGATATTAGTAGGACTATTGAAACATGTCTCAACTGATATGTTTATCTTAATGAAAAATTTAGAACTATTTGTAAGGTAGCTACAGTTATATCCATTATTATCAGCAATGCATAATTATTACTGTTGGTCCATATACTCAGAGTACTTAGCATTGACAGGGACAGAGCTTTTTTGTTTGTTTGTTTTCCTTTGGCATGGTTTTCTCTTTTTTCCTAGTTTTTAAAATTAACATGCTTAAATAAATGTTTGATATATGCCTCGTGGATTGAATAACACTGTCCTAATGTTTCATTAGAAATAAGCCTCTTTTATTATTTATTTGATGCCTATCTATCCTGATGCCTATAGCTTGAGGTTAACTCTCTCCTCAGATCCTTTTTTTTTCTTTTTTTGGGTCACACTTGGCGATGCACAGGGGTTATTCCTGGCTTTTGCACTCAGGAATCACTCCTGACGGCGCTCAGGGGACCATATGGGATGCTGGGAATCGAACCCGGGTCAGCTGCCTGCAAGGCAAACACCCTACCCGCTGTGCTATCACTCCAGCCCCTCTCCTCAGATCTTTTCCCCTTTATTTACTGTACTTTTTCTGACCCTAATTTTTGTATTATTGAGTTAACTGTATATTAGAAAGGAACATTCGAGAGAATAAATTACTTTCCAACCGACTGTATTAATTTAATTAGGGTGGCAGGCAACATCGTGGACTCAAAAGATCTCAGAGTCGAACTCTCCAGCGTTCTGCCTTCTCTCTCTCTCTCTCGTCATTCCTCTCTCACAACAATCCCTTCCAATTTTATGCCCAACCACCAACTTAATACATATTTAATATATCTTTTTAATGCACATTCCATTTTTTAATTGATTTTGTGTTTTGAAAAAAGAATGTCGATAAAGGACTCCTCTCACATCTGTATCCTGTCTTCAGTCTTCATTTTCTTCTCAGGCTACACCGTGTGGTGTTCAGAATTTACTACAGCAACACTTACTGCTGTGACAATCTTGGCTGTCCCCTGAGCAATGTGTTGCTGAGGGTTCTATACAGGTTGGTCCCCACGCAGACAAGCACCTTACTCATTGTATTATCTCTCATAGATCTTCATTGACATCTTTCTATTTGTTTCTTTTCTTTTTTTTTGGGGGGGGGGGCAGGGGCAGACATGGGATAGGGTCACAGTCCCACTTTGGGCTCAGGGAAATATTTACAGCACTGACAATTATTAAATCATGGTCTTCTACAGGCAAGGCAAATGGCTATCTACTATACTATCTCTTCCGTCCCAATTTAATTCATTTTTACTTTGAGAGTTTAAAATTATTTTACGTATGCTAGAAAAAAGTGTGATTATAACTATCCTTTAAGAAAAATGATTGATAAGAGAAATTACTCACAATTTAAGTGAATACTTGTTCTGTTTTTGGTTGTTTTCATTTTAACATTTCCTAATCCACTTCAGCAAACTCCCAACCAGAATGCTATCTTTTTTTGCCTGTTTGTTGACAGACACCTGAAATCATATTGTATCAAACGAAACTTATCATTGTAGCCCTTAAAAAAGGTTATTTCCTTAGAATGCATCCCTTAGAAATATAACATGGGGTGCTGTTACTTCCATTTATACAGCAGTTGAACTCAATCCAGGATCTAAATCTAAATACAAGGTAAAAGTGCAATTTAGACTGGAAAGGGTCTGTAGCTTGGTACTTATTTACTTAGTCATTTTTCTATTTTAGTGTAAAACACTGATTTCAAAAATTCTTTTTGGAAAAAATAAAATCAGATCACTAAAGGTACTAATGTTTTTATTTTTTATTTTTTTATTTTTATTTTTGTTTTTTTTCTTTGTACTATCACTGACTTCTATGATCATTTTAGAAAAAAAAGGCCATTCTGATTCTTTGCTACACTGTACGAAAATTTTTAACATAGTTTTTTTTAAATAAAAGGATGAAATTTATTGCACTGTAATGCTACAATGCTACAAGTTTTTTCTAAAATCAAGAAAACCTTATGTCTGTGAAATCTACAGAGAGGCTGAGTGTTTTCATCCAGATCAAGTTGAAGTTTATTTTCCATTGTTCTCAGTTCTCTGTCATCATTTTGGGGGCAAGCTAGGAAGACAAGCAGTGTAGAGAGAAAGCTGTTCAGTAGCTGAGGCATTACGAACTTAACCTATACCTATAATTTTTAAAACATTTTAACTTTCTTCTATAGTTTAGTTAAAGAAACGGTATGAATTTAGTGTGTAGTTTGTCACTGGGACAACCACAATAGCAGCTGCAAGACACCTTCTTCAAAGAGAAAAAATGATTGGGCATGTGGCAGAGCACTTAAAAAAAAATGAATGAGACCATGATATCAGATTACACATGACTTTATTTTTAAAAAGGAATCATCTTAGGTTTAGAATAATCACATCATTTTAAACATGCTACTAGCACAAACTCCATAAGGTTATATTTTTTTAATATGTAAATGGTTACACTAATTGACTCTATGAACAGAGCCATTTTGTAGTGATTTGTGTACTTCACATGCTTCTTGAAATAAGAACTATAAAAGATGGGAAGTTTACACAGCGCCAACTTAAATATTGAGCCATCATAGTGGGATAGCCAATTCTATAAATAAATGATTAGGAAATGAGAGAAGAAAACAGCACTGACCTGGAATTCCCAAAGAATGATGCAAACACACCCCATTAATTTAGTTAGGCAATGGTTGGTTTATTTCACAGTGCAATTAGCACATTCTATTAAAATATAAAGTCAAACTAATACACATTTTATGGATTGCTTAGAAAATGCTATCAGTTATAGTACAATAATTGCATTACATTAAATTATGCGTTTTCTGTTATTTATATGGACTGGAGCGATAGCACAGTGGGTAGGGCATTTGCCTTGCACGAGGCCAACCCGGTTTTGATTGCTTCATCCCTCTTGGAAAGCCTGGAAAGCTACTGAGAGTATCCTGCCCGCACGGCAGAGCCTGGCAAGCTACCCATGGCGTATTCGATATGCCAAAAAACAGTAACAACCAGTCTCACAATGGAGCCGTTACTGGTGCCTACTCAAGCAAATTGATGAGCAATGGGATGACAGTGCTACAGTTATTTACCTACATATATTTTTAAAGTTTCTTATGTTTATTTAAATATGATTGAAAGACCCATAAACTCCTAGAACTGACTGTTTAAAGACTATGAACACTATGGATTTACTCAAACACAATTGGTAATAATTGTACCTTAATTGAAACCTAATCAACAGAAAAAAATTAAATGGTAATCATTTGAATATAATTAATGTGAGAGATGCAACAATGTGTCAAAATAAATATGCAAAATATAAAAATCTCAAAATAAGTGTCTTGAGAGTCAGCAAAATGGACTAGTTCCCTATTTACCAGAAAAAACCGTGGACAATTATTCCACTGCCAGCACAGAAACTAGTTTGGGTGGATGCAATACTATGGCTTGAAAGAAAACTGTCACAAGATACAGAATTAAAAAGCTGGAGGTAGAGCAAATAAAAGAACTGCAGCAGGTACAAAGACCTTTTGTTGATATATATGGTTCTAAAAATCTCTAGGTACATTTTTTCTAATTACTACCCCATACTTTGATGAATAAAATTTACCAACTATGAAACTGTGTTATGAAAATATCCTTAGAACCAGAAAGTATCTCTAATTAATAACTGAATATCAACTAACCCAGATTTAGAAATAACTTATAAACAATACCTAATTATAAAAAAGCAATAACAAATGAATAGCTGTTATTTCTGTCTACATAGGTATGAGGAAAATTAATTAGCTGTCTTATTTTATTTTACTATACTCTGGTTCACAGTACTCAGTGGCGGGGGTGGGGGCATTTATTTATTTATTTATTTATTTATTTTTTAATAGTTTATTTTTAATTAGTGAGTCAACGTGAGGGTACAGTTACAGATTTATACATTTTTGTGCTCATGTTTCCCCCATACAAAGTTCGATAACCCATCCCTTCACCAGTGCCCATTCTCCACCACCAGTAAACCCAACATCCCTCCAACCCTCCCCAGTCCCGTCTCCCTTCACCCCACACTGCCACTATGGCAGGGCATTCACTTTTGTTCTCTCTGATTAGGTGTTGTGGTTTGCAATAAAGGTGTTGAGTGGCCATTGTGTTCAGTCTCTAGTCCATATTTGGCCCGCATCACCCTTTCCACACATGACCTCCGACTGCATTATACTTGGTTTTCCTTTCTCTGAGTTGCCCAGAATGAGACACCAGCCTCCAAGCCATGGAGACAACCTCCTGGTACTTATTTCTACTATTCTTGGGTGTTAGTCTTATAGTCTATTATTCTATATTCCACAGATGAGTGCAATCTTTCTATGTCTGTCTCTCTCTTTCTGACTCATTTTACTTAGCATGATACTTTTCATGCTGATCCACTTATGTGCAAACATCATGACCTCATTTTTTCTAACAGCTTCATAGTATTCCATTGTATAGATGTACCAAACTTTCTTCAACCAGTCATCTGTTCTAGGGCACTCAGGTTTTTTCCAGATTCTGGCTATTGTAAACAGTGCTGCGATGAACATATAAGTGCAGATGTCATTTCGACTATACTTTTTGGCTTTTCTGGGATATATTCCCAGCAGTGGTATTGCTGGGTCAAATGGGAGCTCAACCTCTAGTTTTTTGAGAATCGTCCATATTGTTTTCCAAAAGGGCTGAACTAGTCGGCATTCCCACCAGCAGTGTAGAAGGGTCCGTTACTAGAGCTTTTAGGTTTCCCTAGGTATAGTATCATATCATCTGCGAATAGTGAGAGCTTAATTTCTTACTTTCCTATCTGAATCCCCTTAATATCTTTTTCTTGCCTGATCGCTATTGCTAGTACTTCCAGTATTATATTAAAGAGAATCAGTGAGAGTGGGCATCCTTGTCTTGTCCCCGATCTTAGAGGAAAAGCCCTTAGTTTTTCTTCATTGATGATAATGCTTGCCATAGGTTTGTGGTAGATGGCTTTGACTATCTTGAGAAAAGTTTCTCCAAAGCCCATCTTGGTGAGAGTTTTTATCATGAATGGTGTTCGAACTTGTCAAATGCTTTCTCTGCATCTATTGATATGATCATATGGTTTTTATCTTTACTTTTGTTGATGTGATGGATTATTATGATTGATTTCCGAATGTTAAACCATTCTTGCATCCCTGGGATGAATCCCACTTGGTCATGGTGTATGATCTCTTTGATGAGTTGTTGAATTCTATTTGCTAGTATTTTGTTGAGGATCTTTGCATCGGTGTTCATCAGGGATATTGGTCTATAGTTTTCTTTGTTAGTGGTGTCTTTGTTTGCTTTTGGTATTAGGGAGATATGTGCCTCGTAGAAACTGTTCAGAAGGGTTCCTCTCTTTTCAATTTCCTGGAAAAGCTTGAGGAGAACTGGCAACAAGTCTTCTTTAAATGTTTGGAAGAATTCGCCAGTGAATCCGTCTGGACCTGGGTTTTTGTTTTTGGGGAGATTTTGATTACAGTTTCGATTTCCTTGATATTTATGGGCCTATTGAGGTATTTCACGTCTTCTTGGCTCAGTCTTGGGAGATTGTAGGAGTCAAGGAATTAGTCCATTTCTTTTAGGTTCTCTTGCTTCGTGGCATACAGACTTTCAAAGTAGTCTCTGATGATCCTTTGAATCTCCTTGGTTTCTGTTGTGATGTCCCCCTTTTCATTTTTGATTCGGTTTATTAGGGTTTTCTCTCTTTCTTTCTTTGTGAGTCTTGCTAGCGGTTTTTCAATCTTATTTATTTTCTCGAAGAACCAGCTCTTTGTTTCATTGATCTTTTGGATTGTTTTTCGGGTTTCCATATCATTAATTTCTGCTCTAAGTTTTATTATTTCTTTCCTTCGATCTGGTTTGGGCTCCTTTTGCTGGTCCTCTTCTAAGATCTTGAGCTGCAAAGTCAAGCTATCTATATAGGTCCTTTCTTCCTTTCTGAGGAAGGCTTGCAGAGCTATAAATTTTCCCCTTAACACAGCTTTAGCTGCGTCCCATAGGTTCTGGTAGCTTGTGTCTTCATTCTCATTTGTTTCGAGGTATCTCTTGATTTCTTTTTTGATTTCATTCATGACCCACTCATTGTTCAATAGTTAGTTGTTTAATTTCCAAGTGTTTGATTTGGTTCTCCGTGTCTGTGCGTGATTAACTTCCATCTTCAGTGCATCATGGTCTGAAAAGATAGTTGATACAATTTCTATCTTCCCAATTCTATTAAGGTATAATTTGTGGCCCAGAACATGGTCTATTTTGGAAAACGTTCTGTGTGCACTTGAAAAGAATGTGCATTCTTTCTTTTTGGGGTGTATAGCCCTGTATAGGTCTATTAGCCCTGTCTTCTCCATTTCTTCCTTCAGGGCCATCTTTTTCTTGCTGAGTGTTGTTCTTGTCGATCAATCCAGAGGTGATAAGGCAGTGTTGAAATCTCCAATTACTATTGTGGTGCTAGTTATATCCTCCTTAAATTCTGTTAGGAGTTCTTTTAAGTATGTAGCTGGTCGTTCATTAGGTGCGTATACGTTTAGGAGTGTGATTTCTTCCTGTTGTACATATCCCTTGATGAATAGAAAATGACCTTCACTGTCCCTTCTGATCTTTTTCAGCCCGAAATCTATGCTATCGGATACTAGTATGGTCACCCCTGCTTTTTTTTTTGAGGGGGCTGTTTGCTTGCAGAATTGTTTTCCATCCTTTGATTCTGAGTCTGTATTTGTTCTGACTATTCAGATGTGTTTCTTGTAGGCAGCAGAAAGTTGGGTTTAGTTTCCGAATCCATTTTGCCACTCTGTGCCTCTTGATTGGTGCATTTAGACCGTTAACATTAAGAGAAATTATTATCATGGGATCTTGTGTCATTTTTCTGTAGGGTTTGTTGTTCTTGTAGGTTTTTTTCTTGTCTTATAGTAGCCCTTTGAGTCCTTCTTTTAAATTTGGTCTTGAGTCTATGAAGTTCCTGAGCTGTTGCTTGTCCGTGAAGTAGTGTATGGTTCCTTCAAGTTTAACTGAGACTTTAGCTGGGTAGAGTATTCTTGGTGAGGCATTCATTTCATTAAGTTTTTTCACTATATCCCACCATTGTCTTCAGGCTTGGAGGGTTTCTTCTGATAGGTCTGCTGTGAATCTAAGGGGTGCGCCTTTGTATATGATCTCCTTTGATCTTGCTGCTTGCAGTATTGTGTCTCTATCCAAGGCCTCCATCATTCTGACTATGATATGCCTTGGGGATTTCCTATTTGGGTCCCTTTTAGCTGGCACCCTTCAGACTCCTTGGATCTGGATGTCCGCATTCTCTAGCTCTGAATTTTTTAGCAATGATGTCTTTAATGGTGTTTTTTCATTGAGATTGGTTCCGTGTGTTTCTGGCACTCCCATGATTTTTATGTTGTTTCTCCTGAGGTCATCCCCTAGGACTCTAACTCGCTCTAGAGCCATTTTGAGGTTTTTTGCCATTATTTGTTGTTGACTATATGCTTTGTGCAGCTCATCTTCAAGCTCACTGATTCTGTCTTCGGCTGTAGTCATTCTACTATTGAGGGCTCCTACTGAGTTTTTTATTTCATCTCTGATTCTTTTAGTTGTGTGACTTATGTTCATAGCTTTGAAATTTCTGCTCTCATTTCTTCCTGGATTATCTTGGTGGAGCGTTCCAATGCTGCATCCATATCCTCCCTTAATTTATTGGAAGTTCGTTCCATAGTTGCTTTGAGTTCGTGAACCGTCCTCACAATTTCGTCTCTGAATTCTTTATCTGAGAGGAGGTTGTATTTCTGGGAGGTCGCTGCTGAGGTTAGTGAGATATTTTCTTGGCTCTCTCCTTGTGGTGGGGATTTTCTCTGTTTCTTCATGTTGTTATGGGATTTACTATCTGGAGCTGTCCTTAGCTTGAGAGGGACCTCAACTGAAGATGTGGGGCTATGCTCTTTTTACAAAGGACTTTTCTATGCAACGCAATGTGTTCACTGACAGTTTTCGTGAAGTTAGGATAATCTAGGTTAGTTGACTATTAACATATAGTGACTAAGATGACCAGGATGTTCTTCAGAGGAATAGGTTCTATCAATTGTGGTCAAAGGACAATGCATGGAATGGTAAAAAAGAAAAAAAAAAAACTGCAGCTGCATTAGCAGCAGCCGCTCCGGAAAGAGGCCACGCCCACTTTTGAGGCCACGCCCACTTTGAGGTCACGCCCACTTTTGAGGCCATGCCCCCTAACGAGAGGACACACCCCTAACCTGTCGGACACGGGAGGGAGGGGTCAGGCGCAGTGGACGAATGACTGAGACCTGCCAGGCGAGGCTGGGGTATTCGGAGCGGGCCCGGGTGGGGGGCATTTAATCCTCTTTATACTGAAACATCATGTGTCATTTAAAATCTCTTACATATCTTCTGTTGGAGAGATAGTACAACAAGTAGAATGCTTGTGTTGCAAGTGGCCAACTGGGTTTGATCCCTGGTATCCCATTATATATCCCAAGTACCACCCAGAGTGATTCCCAAATGCAGAAGCAGGGGTAACTTGGTTGTCCCCTTGAAAGAGATTAATTAAAACAAAAACTTTGGTGGAGGGGGGAAAGATATTAGAGTGAGTAGAGTGCTAATCTAGCACAGGACTGACCTTATTTAGGTTCTGGCACCCCATATGATTCCCTGATCTGCCAGGAGTGATCCCTAAGCACCAAGCCAAGAGTAGCTCCTGAGCAGCATCAGATGTGGCCCCCAAACAGGAGCAAATAAAATCTCTTACACATCTTGTAGAGAAACTACTTATTTTAAACTATAATTCAGAAAACTGTCAAATAGTGGCAAAAAAAAATTTAAACAGTGAAAAAAATAAAAACGTGTATGGCTCCTCTCTTCCTGAGCAATATGCAAGATTCTTCCAGTCCCGGCATATTTACCAAGCAGACTGCTCTGCAGGGGTGACTGGGGAGTGGATTTCATTACCAAACTCAAGGTCACAGGTGGTTTTGCACTGAAACATAATTAAATTGTGCAGAAGGAATTAAAATAGTTTAGCAAATAAGATCTCCTTATTTGTGCTGAATAGGATAGATAGAATTCAGTGCCATGTTCTGGTTACAAACATGCAAGACTTGGGCCCAGGGAGATTAATCTGAAGAGCAATCACTTGATGATCCCTGACTATGAATACTTAGTTGAAATTATCCCTCGTCACCCTGGGATGGGAAAAGCAATCACTCATAATTAACAGGTCAACCTTTGTAGGAATATTTATGCAGGGCACGAAGAGGTTGGTGTAAGAGAAAAACCCTCTTGTTTAGGGAAAAATTGATATGTGTGCTTGGGACAAATATGATAATCAAAAACTATTAAACAGAAAGGGAACTTATTAAGGATGAGGAGGTCTACTTAATTTTATATTTTGACATATGCATTTTTGGAGAATAAAAAGTACCTCTGCTCAAACTAAGTAACAGAATTGTGGGAGAATCTTTGTGTACTTTGAAAAGAATCAGTTTTCATCAACCAGTTTATGAAGAAATATATATCAGTACAATTTTTACTGCTTTCATGCACTGTTCTTTCAAGAAAAAAATAAATTTTTCTTTTAAGAAATCAAAACAAAAAGAGATATCTTTAGGTTAAGATTTTTAAAAAGCTTAAACATCATTTGTCTTTTAAATTATTTCTTCCGTATCCCTGTCAAATATTTGTCCTTTCAAATAATGAAAATATCTAAAGTTACCACCTCGAACATCTTTCTAAATAAATTCATCAGGATATATATTATAAAATGCTGAATATTATTTATTATTTCTCAGAAACTTATTTTAAAATGTTACCAGAAATTATTTTATAGTAATAACTTTTAAAACACATAGTTAATAAAACATGTACATTTTCTTTGCTAAATGAGCTCATGGAAATGTATAAATTGAGAAAAACATATGTTGACATTTATCATTTACCATGGAGAATGTAATCAAATGATGAATAGCAAGTAGCTAAAAGATCAGTAACCATATTAAAATTTGATGAAATTTAACTTTTGCCATTATTTGGTCTCAATTTCTTATTTTCACTTTCCTTAGTTTTTTTTGTATAAATTTAAAAGTTCAACTTCATTGAAAGCTAATCTACAGACAGAGTTTATCACGGTCCGGGACAGAAAAATTGATTACAGTATGTGGACACTCTGGCAAATGGTGTGGTATGGAAATATTGTGCTCATGAAGCCCTATCATTAGCAATATTATAATTAATGACTAAAATAAAAATTTAAAAATAATGAAATGTTGCATTCCATAATTAAAATTAAAATAATTTTATGCATACCTTAAGTATAATCTGATAGTAATATAAGATATAACAAAGAAAATGACTGATACTAATACCAATAAGTAATAACCAATTTAAACTTTTTCACGGTTATACTGTAAGGTTGAAACATCTGGCTTAATGAAGTTC